>NC_079193.1:279634170-279814170 GCF_029499605.1 Hyla sarda
CCCTGCTTGTCCTAAGTGCACAGAACCTTGCTTGTCCTCAGTGTACAGAACCCTTCCTGTTCTCACTGCACAGAACCCTGCTTTTCCTCAGTGCACAGAGCCCTGCTTGTCTTCAGTGTACACAGCCCTGCTTGTCCTCAGTGTACAGAGCCCTGCATGTCCTCAGTGTACAGAGCACTGCTTGTCCTCAGTGTACAGAGCCCTGCTTGTCCTCAGTTCACAGAGCCCTGTTTGTCCTCAGTGCACAGAGTCCTGTTTGTCCTCAGTGTACAGAGCCCTGCTTGTCCTCAGTGTACAGAGCCCTGCCTGTCCTTAGTGTAAAGAGCCCTGCTTGTCCTCAGTGTACAGAGCCCTGCTTGTTCTCACTGCACAGAGCCCTGCTTGTCCTCAGTGTTCAGAGCTCTGCTTGTCCTCAGTGTACAGAGCCCTGCTTGTCCTTAGTGTACAGAACCCTGCTTGTTCTCACTGTATAGAGCCCTGCTTGTCCTCAGTGCACAGAGCCCTGATTGTCCTCAGTGCACAGAGCCCTGCTTGTCCTTAGTGTACAGAGCCCTGCTTGTCCTTAGTGTACAGAGCCCTGCTTGTCCTCAGTGTAGAGCCTTCTTATCCTCAGTGTACAGAGCCCTGCTTGTCCTTAGTGTACAGAGTCCTGCTTTTCCTCAAGTGTACAGAGCCCTGCTTGTCCTCAGTGTACAGAATCCTGATTGTCCTCAGTGCACAGAACCCTGCTTGTACTCAGTGTACAGAACCCTGCTTGTCCTCAGTGCACAGAACCCTGCTTGTCCTCGGTGCACAGAGTTCTGCTTGCCCACCCTAACTTCCTGCATTTGGACTCCTCATAGAGACACACAGGCAGTAGCTGCAGGGACAAAAATATACATATTCTTTAACCAATGTATATTTCAAATATACGTATAATGGTATTATCTACATTATATAAAAAGTTTTTGTTGACGATTTAATTAATTTATTAATTTCTGTTCATCAATACAAGTGATCTTGAAGACAATATTCAATTCAGAAATAAATAGAGCAGTAACAAGTTTAATTTCTGCTAATTCATGTGTAATGCTTTTTGCTATTGTTCTTGTTTATTCTTTTTTTTGTAAATTGATCTAAAAGAAAATTCAAATAGAAAAAAAACTTATGACTTCAACTGTAAGATTTTTTGTTACATTAAAAACTATATTTGAAAAAGCTCATTATGTTAAATAGATTCCTGTGATGCCATTCAGTGGTATCCTCAACAATAGACTATTATGGCATCAGTCTTTTCATATGTTTTTTCACAGGACAATCTTTCGGCCTCTGACAGACTAATGTAGCCCCAAAGACATATTCAAAGTGTACGTCAGGATATTACTTGGCATACATGCTAAATGTAGATAAAAATTGTAACTTATTGGTAACTACCATACTCAATACGTGTTTACTTTGTTAACCCCTGCTGAATTCCATAACAATTTTAATACCACTGCCGCTTGTCGATGTACTCAAAGCAGCTCCAGAAAAGATGTAACCTTGCTATGACAGAATTGTGAGTTGTATGAGCAAATGTACATATCAAGTATGTCAAGTATGCCAAAACAAATAGCATTATAGTAAATTATATACACTGAGCCATAAAATATAGATTAAAGTATACATTAAATGTTATTGAGCAAGAAAAACTCCAGTCTAATCCATTGCCATTTGACCCTATTGATCAAAAAAATTTACAATTTCTAAGGAACATATGCAATCCGATTGCACGGTAAGCACTGCTAAAAGGGTAACCCCCAATAGAAATAATGTGATCTTATGACATACTAACTTAATTCCTTTTTTTGTGACATAAAAAGTGAAGAAGGATATAAATCAATACCGATGTGAACTGTATAATAGTAAATAATTTGATTTGAGAGTTGTAAACAGTCATCTTGGTCCAACCTAAATGAGTAAAAAAAAAAAGATTAAAACAACAAATATATAGAGATACTGACTAGATATGAGTGAATTATTTTGGCATGAAAAGGATTTATCCCGAAATTCAGAAAGTGTTCAGATTTCGGGAAATCTCAACATTGTGGGATTCATTTAGGGGGGGGAATCACTAATTTGGTAGTCAGCATTCTACTGATAAGATGAAAAAGGATCACATGACTTTGGGAGGTGGCCTAGCTGGCTTTCCCATAATGTCTTGCAGTCACCTCCTCCTTTATAGTCCCCAGTCACGAGGGACTATAGGGGTGAATAACAGCCTCGCATTGATTAGACAAAGCCATTATTAAGCACCAGAAGCAGGGAACCCTGCTCATTATGGACTGCAGAGAGAGAGGAGCTCATAGATAGTGACAGATAGTACAGAAGTACAGATAGAGTAGAGGATTAGTGTCAGTCATTGACTGTATCTATGGAGTGGACTAGTATGTTTTAGTGAGGAGACATAAGGAAAAAATGGATAGAGTTTTTAGAGAGAGAGGGAGAGAGAGGCCTCTGTGTGACTTGGGTAGGCAGGCTCAAGCAGCATTTGCATATAATTTGTGAATCATCTATTTCAGTAATATACTGACTGTGTATCTGATAGAGTGCTGCTGCATCAAGAAAGGGTTTATACTGCACCATTATACATCAGTATGGGTTCAAGGGAAAATGTAACTCTTCTTAATGGCACTGTACACTCACTGTTTTGCACTAAATTTAATGCCACCAAAAATTGTGTTGATCTGTGTCAAGCAAGAATTTCTACTGTGCTGTAAAAAATTTAGCTTCCTGTTTCTAGAACTGCGCCCCGTTTTACATCAACTTTGGTGCCACCAAAAATTGTATTCATCAGCACCAACCAAGTATTTCTAAAACCCCACTTTACTTTTGTCTTCAAGTGACAATTTAACTTCTGCTGCCGATAGCAATGTAAAGTGGGTTCTATTCATCTGCCACAAAAAAAAACACAACTGATACAGATCTTTAATGGCCAGAAGCAGAACATGGCTTTCACTGTCACTGAGTCAATGAGTCATGTGGCAGTGGCAACAAGGCAGCAAGAGGAAAGTAGTGACACTTCCACATATGTGCAGATTTAGTTCTGATAACAGGTGCTTACATACCTCCTCCAAAGCCTCCTCAATGGATGACTGGGCAGTATATCTGCACTTCATTCACTTATTTATTATTTTTTGTGTGTCACTGTGCCACGTTTCGTGTTTTTCTTTGTACACAGGATTGGCAGGATGGGGTAGCCCTTCTGGGTGTCCCTAATGGAGGTCTAGGGGAGGTGTGTGTGTCCATTAGGTTCCTCACCTCCCTGCAACCCCTGGGCATCTTGGCTTCGGTCAAGATGCCATCAGTATACGGCTCCTTGGCTGATGCATTGCTTAAAGCCTAGGTTGAAACCAGGAGCATTTTCGGCCCCTTAGTAGCTTCGACGAAAAGGGGCATCTAACCTGGATCCTTGCAGGAGCCTTTTGGCCCAGAGGTGAAGGGTAGGTTTGTTGGGGGGCCTCTCTCCTGTTGGATAAGGGCTTAGCGATCGACCGCATCCTTTGTGCATGTTTTTTAGTGTGACACGTTTGCACTTTTTCATGCACTTTGGGTGATAGAGAGCACTTGCCCTGGCTCGTAAAAAAAAAAAAGAGTCAATGTTTCATGTGGCAGTGGCAACAAGGCAGCAAGAGGAAAGTAGTGCCACTTCCACATATGTGCAGATTTAGTTCTAATAACAGGTGCTTATATACCTCCTCCACATCCTCCTCAATGGACACTCCCTCTCTTCATATGAGTAAGCTGAAGCGTTGCTGAAGAAAAAAAGAATCACTTCTAGCTGACAGTAATGTTAACTCAAGGTTTAAAAATGTTACCGATAGCAACATAAACTCAAGCAACTCAGAGCAACATGCCAGCAAAAATCATTGTATTCTCTTACATCCTATTAGCAGCACAAATGGGAGAGTCTTTCCAATGGGAGACCCTTCTCTTATATAATGTGGAGATATTATTTATAACAGATGCATCCCAGCTGGAAAGTCCACGCTTTGAAGGTGCCAGGTGTCTTAGGGATTTTCATGCCAATTTTAGAGAGTTTAGAGCAGTCACTCCAGCTCTTCTCTATTTTCTTCCCCAGATAAGGGCCTGCACAGACAATACCCCATCTGTGGCCTACTGTAGATGAACAAACAAAGAGGGACATGATCCTCTTCTCTCTAAGAAGAAGCCATATTACTCATATATTTAGCTGAGTCCCATCTATGTTTCTAAATTGGTGTAGTCATTGAAGGGTTACTACTCACATTTGAATGGTGTCTGCAGAAAGGTCTCAGCTCCTCTATTATTAAGGTCCAAATCTCAGGATTATCTGTATCCTCCTGGGATCTGCCTATGGTCCGAAAGAGCCTCCATTTGAGCCCTTCGAAGAAAGCCCTTTATCTTAGCTCTCTTGAAAGGTTTCTTTCCTCCTACTATTTATATCTGTCAAAGAAGAACTCCCGTTTATAAAAACATATCCCCTATCCTAAGGATAGGGGATAGGTGTCAGATTGGGGGGGGTCCAAACACTGCTCTCTGAAAAAAAAAAGGGCGTTGTCGACCACAGCCTGAAGCTATGACCAACAGGCCCCCTCCATGCAGCTGTATGGCAGAGCCAGAGATCGCCAAGTGCAGCGCTACAGCTTTCCCATAGAGGTGCATGCAGATGGTGTGTCGGCGGCGCGGTTTCATGCTGTGGTTGACATGCTCCAATCAGGAGGTGAGCCAGGGTGCTGTTGGGGAAATGGGATTGGCGGGATTCCCAGCGGTCAGAATGCCACCAAATATTGTCATATTCTTGTCATACTCCAAATTTTACATGAAACTGTTTATGCCAGAATAAAACTGTCATATTTTACTTTGTCAAGTGTCTATACAGCAGGTTATAATTCAGTCTCTCTCTTTGTCCTCCTAGATGTTCTTTTTTATTGACACTTCCCCTCCATCCTGAAATGTTGCCATGCTGTCTTACTTATGACAAGCCAGGGAGAGAGAAGCCACACATTGGATCAAATTCTGTTCTGCATTGAGCAGCAAATTTCTTAATGTATATGTCCTCACCAATTACAACTGGGCAATCACCAACAATGTATAGATAACGTTGAGGCTGCACTGTATTTCGGCAATATCATATATGTTCCCTCCATGGCACTGGTCTTAAATCTGGCACACAAAAAAAAACACAAAAATAGCCAGTACAACAACCAAACGCAAGAGCCAATACTGCTATGGCAAATACAAACACAGAAGTTTGCAGCAGCACTCTGTGTTTGATCACAAAAGGCCCTTAGGACACTTTTTGATCAAAACATGTTCCCTATCCACCATGCAGAAGATGCGGAAGAAGCCATTAAATCTGTGAGTGGAGACAATATCATCAGCAACTATCTGTTATGCACTACTGCTGTTGCTGTAGCTACTACTGCCCCTGGTGACGCTGCTACTAGCCCTACACAGCTGGCCATCTCCTGCCTTGTCCATCATATTCCATACTATACTGCTGTTGCCTTGGTCACTGCAGCTACTACTCCTTTTGCTGCCACTACTATCAACACCATCCACAAGACTACTTTAAAAGCATGAAATATACAAAAATGCAATATAGCTTCTTATAAAGTGACATTGTGGTGTGTAGATGAAATCATAGTCAGTATTGTCCCCCTGTGAGATTCTGCTAACCTTGTTGTGTTGTGTAAAAGACACAACGCCTTATGATTGCTTTGTCTATTGGTGCAGCCTTCCTGGAGATCTGTATTAAGGGACCCTGACCAAATTGAACATGCAGGCAATATATATGGATAAAAAAAATGGGGTCTCTTGACACAAACCACTAGGGCACAGTAGAGCTAGGAATCCAATAGTTTTTTTTCCAATACCAAACACAACATGTTTTGAGGTGATTGACATCTTCATCAGATGTAAAAAATGCATTATGTGTATGCTATCAGAATTACATTTTGAAATCATAGGTCTACTGTGCCTTAGAAGTGGTTTGTGCCAAAAGACCTTGTTTTTTTAAGGAGCTTAAAAGGGGTTTCATAGAGTCTTAAGAGACCTCAAATACACAACTTTTTTTCAGCAACTGGGGCATTTCTGCTTCTGAAACTGTCTCACAATCAAAACAGATGACTGATCTGATGGAAATTCACTCATCAATACTTCTCCCTGCACTGCAATTCAATCAGGTGCATTACACTTTATATCTTTCTGGAGCCATTCAATATCTGTGAGACATCAACAATGCTTTTCCGGCATGGTTTTCTTTGTGTGCAAAATGCTAAACTTCCCTCCCAATGGTATTTAGCCATTACAGCTAATCTAACATTCAAGTGGCTTTTCGGAGGCAGGAAGGATCACTTCTACATATGAGGGACAGTTGTAAAGAGCTTTAATGAGGTTTTCTGGCTTTGAACAGTGAAGAGAACTGGGATTAAGCAGTTAAGTGAACAGCTGATTTGATGGAAGTGATGTCTTTTTCCAATTTAATGACTATGATTATAATTATCAGTTCATATGTTAACAACTTGACAGAAACATAAGCTGCACTGTGTAATCCACTCCGAATATCATAATAATATAGCAATATGCCACAGATGTAATGTATTTATCCATCCCAATATATCGTTATACAGCTGAAAAATGTATCTAATGGACAAAATGTATCCATAGAGTGTGCTTGTTTAACTATTTCCCTACTGAGACAATGTGGTCAGTATCAATGTTGTCTACATATCTTCTCTATCAGAGATATAAAGCTAAATTTTACCTAAATTATAATGTACAGTACATTTTAGGGAGACTGCATAACTTACCTAAAATACTAGGAAATTCCGACTTGCCAAAGGAAATATATTAACTATATCTTTAGTCATGAAAACTATATATTAAATCATATTTATTTTTTTCTAATTTGCTTTCTATTTTGTGATTAAAAAAAATTTAAATTCTATTTTCTGTATTTTCTGAGTTATGAGGACGGCCATCTTGCCTGAGCAGTTCAGAAATATGTTTTACAGCAGCTACGTGAACAAATGAAACACATCAGAAAACCAGAATGTTTTAGGCATACTCTGTGGCCTTTGAAAAAAGTCATTGTACAGAGAGTTCACTTTTGTCATGATACGATGACTGCAAAAATGCTGTGTCCATCGGGTTCCCCATGTGTACAACCACACATACTGGCCCTCATTTACTAAGAAAATCGGGTTGTAAGTCTATCTTGCTTTCTTACCCGACTGCTTTTTTCCCCTGATATTTATTATTATGTCGCATTCTGTTTGTCGCACGTGGGTTTTGTAGGTTTTGGTTTCCAACTCCTCTGAGCTGTCGGGAAAAAATCCACAACAATTCAACAAATTCGGGTTGGAAACCTTAATAAATACGTGGGAAAGCTCAGAAATGTCAGGTTACGCCCCTTTTTCGGGTTTGGGAGAATCCACATCGGGTCTGTCGGGAAGAAACGTCGCATAGTGTCGCAGACTGGCGCACGATGTCTGCGACATGGCGCAGACAAAGATGCGACAAAAAAACCCGACAAAAGAGGTCGGGTTTAGAATAGTAAATGAGGGCCACTGTTTCTGTTTAACACATGCGACAAGACCTCCACCAGCATTTGTGTTAAACCGATTGCCCCTAAACTGTTTAAAGCAGTGTAAAAACAGCCTTAGGCTATGTTTATACAAATACATATTAAAGGGGTTATCCAGGAAAAAACTTTTTTATATATATCAACTGGCTCCAGAAAGTTAAACAGATTTGTAAATTACTTCTATTAAAAAATCTTAATCCTTTCAGTACTTATGAGCTTCTGAAGTTTAGGTTGTTCTTTTCTGTCTATGTAATCTCTGATGACACGTGTCTCGGGAACCGCCCAGTTTAGAAGAGATTTGCTATGGGAATTTGCTTCTAAACTGTGCGTTTCCCGAGACACGTGTCATCAGAGGTTACTTAACTTCAGAAACTCATAAGTACTGAAAGGATTAAGATTTTTTAATAGAAGTAATTTACAAATCTGTTTAGCTTTCTGGAACCAGTTGATATATAAAAAAACGTTTTTTCCTGGAATACCCCTTTAATTTCCACAAAAAAAGGTTTTATTAGCAAAAAGCTGATTTTTGGGCTATATTTTGCTGTGGCCCAAAACAGCTTAAAGGGGTATTCCAGGAAAAAACTTTTTTATATATATCAACTGGCTCCAGAAAGTTAAACAGATTTGTAAATTACTTCTATTAAAAAATCTCAATCCTTTCAGTACTTATGAGCTTCTGAAGTTAAGGTTGTTCTTTTGTGTCTAAATCCTCTCTGATGACACCTGTCTCGGGAACTTCCAGTTTAGAAGCAAATTTCCATAGCAAACCTCTTCTAAACTGGGCGTTTCCCGAGACAGGTGTCATCAGAGAGGATTTAGACAGAAAAGAACAAGCTTAACTTCAGAAGCTCATAAGTACTGAAAGGATTAAGATTTTTTAATAGAAGTAATTTACAAATCTGTTTAACTTTCTGGAGCCAGTTGATATATATAAAAAAGTTTTTTCCTGGAATACCCTTTAACTGTTTATAAAATGCTGAAAAATTGTTCCAAAAAATTCCAGTTCCAGAAGTTTAGCAGAGAAGATGATAGGATAGTGCCATGGTGGTTGCATTTGGATCCTAACCTATATGGCCATTTGGAGAATGGAGTCATTCATTGTGGGGAACAAAGTTTAACCTCTTTTGGTATGAAAGTTTAGCTAAACAAGCTTGGTTGGATTTGGTGTCCAGCTGGGGCCTATGTTATAGTTACATAAAGTTACATAGTTAGTACGGTTGAAAAAAGACATACCGTACGTACATCAAGTTCAACCAAGGAATTGAAGGGTAGGGGTGTGGCGTGATATTGGGGAAGGGATGGGATTTTATATTTCTTCATAAGCATTAATGTTATTTTGTTCCAGGAATGTATCTAACCCTGTTTTAAAGCTGTAAATTTTTCCTGCTGTGACCAGTTCCTGAGGTAGACTGTTCCATAAGTTCACAGTTCTGATGGTAAAGAAGGCGCGTCGCCCTTTGAGACTAAACCTTTTCTTCTCCAGACGGAGGGAGTGCCCCCTCGTCCTTTGGGGGGGTTTAACCTGGAACAGTTTTTCTCCATATTTTTTGTATGGGCCATTTATGTACTTATATACGTTTATCATATCCCCCCCCCCTTAGACGTCTCTTCTCAAGACTAAACAATTGTAACTCCTTTAATCGCTCCTCATAGCTAAGATGTTCCATGCCCCATATTAGTTTAGTCGCACGTCTCTGCACCCTTTCCAGCTCCACAGTGTCCCTTTTATGGACTGGTGCCCAAAACTGAACAGCATATTCCAGGTGAGGCCGTACCAATGCTTTATAAAGGGAGAGTATTATGTCCCTGTCCCTCGAGTCCATGCCTGGGATTTTATATTTCTTCATAAGCATTAATGTTATTTTGTTCCAGGAATGTATCTAACCCTGTTTTAAAGCTGTTAATTTTTCCTGCTGTGACCAGTTCCTGAGGTAGACTGTTCCATAAGTTCACAGTTCTGATGGTAAAGAAGGCGCGTCGCCCCTTGAGACTAAACCTTTTCTTCTCCAGACGGAGGGAGTGCCCCCTCATCCTTTGGGGGGGTTTAACCTGGAACAGTTTTTCTCCATATTTTTTGTATGGGCCATTAATATACTTATATACGTTTATCATATCCCCCCTTAAACGTCTCTTCTCAAGACTAAACAATGCCTCTTTTTATACATGACAATATCCTGCCGGCCTTGGAGGCAGCAGCCTGACATTGCATACTATTCTGTAGTCTGTGATCTACAAGTACACCCAGATCCTTCTCTACCAGTGACTCTGGTAGAGTCACTTATGTTGATGGCAGATGGAGATATTGGCACATACCTAGCAGGCTGCTGAGGCAAGACTCTATCATATGAAGTTGAATGAAAACAGTTTTGGTAGAAGTAGCCTTTCATTTTTGTTCACAGAATTGTAGGTAGTTCTTGCTCCAGTTTTTCCTACAGGTCATGCAGCAATGACATCATAAACATCATTCAGGTAATGCTGCAGGAAATCTTTGGTTTTAACTGTCTCTTCCTGGGGGTGTATGGAAGGTGACTGGCTGCAGCGTCACATGAAATATTATATCCATTCATAGAGACAACAATCTCCTGCACTCATCACATACTTAAAGGGGTACTCCACTGCCCCAGCGTTCATAACATTTGGTTCCGAATGCTTGGAGTGGGCGGCGGGGGATGTGACATCACAGTCACGTCCCTCGTGATGTTTCACCAAGCCCCCTTAATGCAAGTCTAATGGAGGGGGCGTGGCAGCTGCCACGCCCCCTCCAATAGACTTGCATTGAGGGGGTGTGGTGTAACATCACGAGGGGCGTGATCGTGATGTCATGACCCTTACTGCCGGCACCCAGCATTCTAAACGAACGCTGGGTGCTGCACAGAGATTGCTAGGGTACCAGCAGTGGGACCCCTGCGATCTTATCCCCTATCCTTTGGATAGGGGATAAGATGTCTAGGGGCGGAGTACCCCTTTAAAACTCTGAATTCCTACATTCTTTGAAGGTTGGAAGAAGCACACGCTACTGTGCAAAACCGCCGGCAGTCGCCTCAGAGCACCCAACACTGGACCTGATCCTCCCGACCCCCCCGGTGTTTCCATGTAGGAATTCCGAGATTCAAGTGTGCGGTGAGTGCAGGAGATTGTTGTCGTCTCCTAGCACCGCCGATAGGCTATGCTCTTGATACTGCCCGCTCCGCTAATCGTTGTGGTTTACTTTACATAGAAAATTCCCTGTGGTGCCACTTACAACTCTCCATATTCACTAACGGGAATTTTGTATGTGACATCACAGCTGGCCCACCAGGAAGTACCGGAGTGGCTGCAATGCTGGAGCAACAGGGTATTTAGGGGTAAGTCATTTTTTTTTTCTAAAATGTTATGCCAGATCCAGTTCTTACACAATTTTCTAAAAATCCTCGACCATGCCTTTAACAACATAAAACTTATTTCACGGTATTATATTTGTTTATTCTAACCTGAAAAAAAAAACTTTGAAAAGACTGTAAGATAATATTTCTAGCAATGTAGGAATACAAAAATATTATATGACACAAACTACAGGCAGTAAAAAAAATCAGATCAAAGTGTCTGTGTGCACAATGCTGTGTTACTTACTGTTAATGGCATCCCTGGGAGACTGGTCTTCTGTTATGTCACAGGGAATGTCACATCACTAGAATGCAGTGGTTTAGGCATCTTTCAACTGTGTGGTTTTAAAAACCTGCAAATCTTTGCAGGAAATGTTCAGTGCAGCCTCATTTTCATTGAATACATTGTTATGTTCCTAAGAATTTGCAGTTGACTAGCCACATGTGTTTGCTTCCATAACTCAGAAATAAAAGCTGTAGTACCCACTTGACTCATATTTCAAATACAGTATTATAATAATAGGCCGGCTAGCTAAATTGGACACAGATGACTTCACATTTTCTATCATCTGAAAGCGCTAGACACCTCTCACACGCAAACACACACAATTGTACACAACCCATGGCAAAAATTATGGAATCACCACAATTAGAGGAAAACCTTACAGCTTTTTTTTTTTACTTCTTAGGAAATACACAAATGACATAAACCAATGTTTGCTTAATATCTGAACATTCTGACTTCATGAAATACACCTTTTAAGAAAATTATTCTGTATTGATTTTTTATTTAATGGCATATTATTTCAAATAAAGTAGTGAGAAAATTATAAAATCATTCATTGTTCAGAATACCCTTGTATTTGTCGGTCCTTTGTGACTTCAAAACAAATACCAGCCCAAATCTAAAATAAAAAGCAATTTGTAGTTCAAAGGGACAGTACTTTCAGACCTTACCAAGCTGTGGACTTGGCTAATTGAAATAAGAAAGCATGATGCCAACATTGGATTTAGAAATTGAAACAATGGAAAGGTTTTTATTACTCCGTTAAATGGAAATCTAACGTGGAGTACAGCAGAAGATGTTGGTTGTTCCTAGTCAGCTTTGTGTACAATTTCGGTGTTTAAAAATAAAACTCAAAGCAAATATGTTGAAAATGGAAAGTCAATATTTGTAACAGATACAGAAATATTGAACATAGATCTGTCACAAAATGGGCTGACTAAAAAAAAAATCTAAATAAAAACCAGCATCAAATGCTCCATCTTACAAAGTTGATTTGTCAATCAGAAAGGTGGAGCCAACTTAACATAGAATATTTATTAGTGACGTCTGGGCCTCAGATAATTTACATCGTGTCATATCTGGGTTTTCTGTATTTGATATAAAGTTAAAAAGCTGAGTTTAAATAATTTTTACAAGACCTAAAGGATCTGCAGCTAATATCCTGGTACCAAAGAAGAACACCTTATAGAGTCCATGATTTATAAGGTCACAGATGCTTTAACTACACAAACAGGATCTACACAATATGAGGCAGGTGGTTTGGGCTATTACACACAAAAGAGACGTTCCCTAACGTCTTGACCATATCTTTTGTACAGTAGCTGATGTACAAAAAAATATACTTGTACAATGATATACAATATAAAAAAACCTCACTCATTGACTACTGTGGACGATGATTGGCTGGGACACACCAGGTATTGAATGGCCTGAGGAGACTCTGCTCTGCTGCTTCACTGACTGACAGCCCAGCACATTCTATGCACAGGTGTGTGGGTAGACAGAGGAATGACAGTAGCACCAAGGAGCGTGCATCTAATACTCTAAAGCCCACCTTCCTGTCGGATTATGATGCAATATATCAAACAGGCGACAAGCTCTGAGAGGACAGGGGTGTCTAAAAAGACTGAGGTGAGATACCTAGTGGCTGAATTAAAAAACTAGCATCATTAAGAATGCTGCGCTCACGGACAGTATCTGTATCTGCATGTCACAGTAAGCAAAACAAAAATAAATTGGAAGTTCTGAAAACATAGCCTATAATCAGTAGTTCATAAAACTCATCAAATATCTGTGTATGTAATATGCTGTAGTCAATTAACCCAGGGACTAATTCAATAGTCTCTGGGTCCCAGACAAAATACAAGTAAACCTTGATAGGTACAGTTAAAAAGCATCAATCAATGTCATCAATGTGACAATCATAGTCAGGTACCTCACACCACTCTCCCTAGATGGCTGGGACTTTGTCAGGGGAAGTACAGACAGCAGGTTAATGCAGTATGAGTGTACAGCAAGCATAGGGTATGGACCTGGTAAACAAAATGGCCTTAAAGGGGTACTCCGCTGCCCTGCTTCCGCAGCTCCGCTCCCCAGCATCCAGAAGTTTATTGTTCCGAACGCTGTGTGCGGGCTTCCGTGTTCAGGGCCGCCCCTCGTGATGTAACGCCCACCCCCTCGTGACTTCACGCCCGCTAAAATACTTATTGTTAACTGCAACCCTGAGTATCAGATCAACAGTTTACTTTCATCATGTTTATTTGTAACCAGTGGCCAGTATTAGTACAGCCCTCATGAAATACAGTACATATAGCTATAGTACCTTGTCTACACACATTCCGTTAAATTGTCTGTAGAAATAGCAGCAGATAACAAAGCCTTAAGATACATATTTATTTGCATGTACAAACACTGAACCTTTTATATCAGAAAACGTCTTTAAGTCACCAGCCTCTTGATAAATCTGTCATATCTACGGCTCTCTGTGCACCACAAACAGAAATCTACATCCTATATGAGCTGGAGTGGATGTTGGGTGTAATTTTCCAATTCTTGGCATAAAGTAAATCTGCCAGTAAATGTACCATTGCTGTTCAGGAGGAATAGGCTTGTAATAGGCCTGTAATGTAGTGCAGTGGTTTCCAACCATTTTTTGCCCAAGTACCCCTTAGCAGCCCATAAAAAAAATGTATCCTCGTATAAAAGACATTTTTGTAATTAATATACTATAATTTATATGCCTATGTTTTACTCCATATCTTCTGCCCATATCACAGGTGATGTCTTCTCTGATCTGAGTCATTCAGCTTTCCTTATGATTACTATATAGCCCATAAAGGTTTTACTTTGCCAAAACTTGTCTCCATAGAACCAGCCATACAAATATATTAGCACAATGCCCTCTTGCTTCACACAGTAATAGTGCCCACTTTGTGTCCCCATTCTGCTCCACGTCAGTGTTCCACCAATCCTTCATTCTGAGGACCTACTGCTATGGACCATAGCAATAGGTCACTGGTCTGGAGGAGCAGTGGAGAACCAAAACTGATGCTAGTTACTGTCCACAACAGCCTGGTGCCTGTGCTTCTCCTCTGCTATCCTTCTGCTCCACTCCTAGGTATAATGGCATCAGCCTACCAGCAGCCACAGTTCATTTCTTTTAAAGTGGCCGTGGTTACTTTAGAAGCAGCGACCAGTGGCTGCGGCCACCATTACTGATTTTTTTAAATACCCCCTGGAGATTTGCAAAGAACCCCTGGGGGTACTTGTAACCCAGATTGGGACCCGCTTATGTAGTGCCATGCAGAAATACCATATGGCAAGTCTTCAATGTGTCAACTGACTGCTGTTTTGACGTTATCCGCCTGGCGCTACTGTTCTTGTCTCCAGCAAGTAATATTACAAAAATGTCTTTTATACGAGGATACATTTTTTTTTTATGGGCTGCTAAGGGGTACTTGATAAATGTTCCTTTACTGAAATGCGTACTGTAAACTGCAACCCCGAGTATCAGATCAACAGTTTACTTTCATCATGTTTATATGTGACCAGTGGCCAGTATTAGTACAGCCCTCACCTTGTCTACACACATTCCATTAAATTGTCTGTAGAAATAGCAGCAGATAAAAAAGCCTTATGATACATATTTATTTGCTTGTACAAACACTGAACCTTGGACAGAACTGTGAAACCTGAGAAATATGTTTGACTAATGTGCAAAAAGGAAACACTTATATTGAATTAAAGTACTTAAAACATAAAACATGGTAAACAAATGTGCGCAAGATGTGCTGCACGGGCGCTGCTGACTCTCACTTATTGCAACTTGAGAGAATTTTATTTGCTGCATTCAGTACATGCTGTGACCTTCAGAGCAGAGTCAAAGGATGTTCCAGGCAAAGCATTTACTGACAGTCTGTTGTCAGAAATGCCACATTAACCCTCCAACCTCAAGACAAACTGAATGCATGGAAGCAATGCATATTTTGTTACCAACTTAAAGCAGATCACATAAGTTTGGGGATGTTAGGTCTGATTCTTTTAAAATGTACGCCATCATGTTATATCTGTTCTTAAAAAGACGTTTCACAGCTATACAAGTTTTGGTTAATATGAAGGAAAATGTTAAGGTTTTTAACACTGTTTCAGTTACCTTCAACCTTTAAAAGGGTACTCCACTGGCCAGCGTTCGGAACATCAAGTTCCGAACACTGTGTGCACGTGCTGTGGGGGTCATCCACACCCACTCGCGATGTGACGCCCCCCTAATGCAAATCTATGGGAGGGGGCATGGCGGACACAACGCCCACTCCCACAGACTTGCATTAAGGGGGCGTGGCATGACATAACAAGTGGGCGTGGATGACCCCCGCAGTGCGCACACAGCGTTCAGAACTAAATGTTCTGAATACTGGGCAGTGGAATACCCCTTTAACTCCAGTCCTAAAGAACCACCAACTGGTCATGTTTTCAGGATTTCGGGAGGCAAATCACATTCAAATATGTAAGGTTTGTGCTGTGGTTCTACTATAACTGCAGGTCTAGGCAAAACAGGATGTTAGTATTGTGTCTTTCATCACAGTATGGCCGGATTCACATGGCAGAAAATGTGTGGAATATTGGAAAACACATGCAGACATAACTGATTTGACTAATCTGGCAGGTGCTAGGACCGCTTGGAAATGCACAGTCTCATTGATGGCACTACATTTCCTTGTGGAATCCACAGAAAGAATAGACTTGTCTATTCTTTCTGCGGATGCTGGAATCTGAATTTCCACGGCAGAAATATCTGGCACGAAAATTCTGCCATGTGAACAGTGCAGCAGAATCCTATCAGGCGGTAGAAATGAATCAATGGCACTCACCATCCGTGGTCTTCAGAAAGTTTAATAAATCTTCAAAGTAGCACAATGGGGGTATCTTAAAGTGTTACTGTCGTTAGAAACAACTTTTTTTCCATGTAATACTTTATTAAAAACTAAGCATTTTCCTTAATATACTTAATTAAACGATTTGATTGCTAAAGATTGGGAAAAAAATGGTTTAACCCCTTAAGGACTCAGACAATTAAATTTTTATGTTTTCGTTTTTTCCTCCTCGCCTTCTAAAAATCATATCTCTTTTATATTTTCATCGCCAGGCTAGTATGAGGGCTTGTTTTTTGCGCGACCAGTTGTCCTTTGTAATGGCATCACTCATTATATCATAAAATGTATGGCGCAACCAAAAAACACTATTTTTGTGGGGAAATTAAAAAGAAAAACGCAATTTTGCTAATTTTGGAAGGTTTCGTTTTCACGCCGTACAATTTACGGTAAAAATGACGTGTGTTCTGTATTCTGAGGGTCAATCCAATTAAAATGATACCCCTTATTACACACTTTTATATTATTGTTGTGCTTAAAAAAATCACAAAATTTTTTACCAAATTAGTACGTTTATAATCCCTTTATTTTGATGACCTATAACTTTTTCATTTTTCTGTATAAACGGCGGTATGAGGGCTAATTTTTTGCGCCATGATCTGTACTTTTTTTTGATACCACATTTGCATATAAAAAACTTTTAATACATTTTTAATCATTTTTTTTAATAAAATGTATTAAAAAAGTAGCAATTTTGGACTTTTTTTTTTTTACGTTCACGCCGTTCACCGTACGGGATCATTAACATTTTATTTTAATAGTTCCGACATTTACGCATGCAGCGATACCAACAATATGCCTATTAAATTAATTTTTTACACTTTTTGGGGGTAAAATAGGAAAAAACGGACGTTTTACTTTTTTATTGGGGGAGGGGATTTTTCACTTCTTTTTTACTTTTAATTTTAAATTTTTTTAAATTTTTTTTTTTACACTTGAATAGTTCCCATAGGGGACTATTCATAGCAATACCATGATTGCTAATACTGATCTGTTCTATGTATAGGACATAGAATAGATCAGTGTTATCGGTCATCTTCTGCTCTGGTCTGCTTGATCTCAGACCAGAGCAGAAGACGCCGGGGGCCAGACAGAGGCAGGTGAGGGGACCTCCGTGCGGCGTTCTGAATGATCGGATCCCCGCAGCAGCGCTGCGGGCGATCAGATCATTCATTGAAATCGCGTACTTCCCCAGATGCAGGGATAAGTATTGATCCCGGCATCTGAGGGGTTAATGGCGGACGCCCGCGAGATCGCAGGCGTCGGCCATTGCCGGCGGGTCCCTGGCTGCGATCAGCAGCCGGAATCAGCCGTGCATGACACAGGAATCACTCCGATGCCCGCGGTTATGTACAGGACGTAAATGTACGTCCTGGTGCGTTAAGTACCACCGCACCAGGACGTACATTTACGTCCTGCGTCCTTAAGGGGTTAAAAATGGCCACTAGGGGTCTCTGTCTCTACAATTTTGCAAACGAACCCTGAAAATCAAGCCTTTTTGGTCCATCAAAAAAAAGAACCATTTTCTCTGAGGAGAGGGGGAGGGAGGTGTGGTTATTTCAGTGCAGTGTATAATCGAGCTTTCACCAGCATGAGCTGAACACCTGTGAGATCCAGACAAGATGCAGACAGCTCGCAGTCTTTTCAGAAGAGAAGCCATTCCATACACACTGACAAACAAACCAAGGTGCTAAATTATTATTTATATGTAAAATTGTTTCTCTTTGGTCATTTTATGAACTTATTTATTGTGTATTTGCACCATATAGGTTCCACATGGCTGCTTTAGAGTTTTAAAAAAATGTTTATTTTTTGGCACAAAAGGTAGGTCTTTCTTGTGTATTTGCACCATATAGTTTACCATGGCTGCACAGAGCTACATAGAGCATGCACTTAAGGTAGAACGCTTTGAAAATTTAAAAATGCTTGTGCAGACCACATGACCGGGGAGAGGGAAGGTGGAGGAGAGGAGCTCATCATACTCCAGGGGAAATGTCCTCAGCCTCTCAGAGAAATGCAGAAAGACTGAGCATAGTAATACATAGATCAAAAGGTATTTTTCCCATTAACACATGCATATTATTATGCATACAGGTCTCAAGGCACATTATTACACTCACATGTGTGTTTGTTTTTTGATTTTAATTTCCTTACCAATGACAGTAAGGCTTTAAAACAATGACTTGTATGGGGTATATGAGGAGCTGAGTAACAAACCACTGACCTAGAATACTGTCTTAGCTTTATCAATTTGCCTAAAACCCAAACTGCCTGGTTTTGTCAGTATCAACCAATCACAGTGGTTGGTTGTTCTGGGCAAAACCAGGCAGTTTTGATTTCAGGCAGACTGATAAATCAAAGTCACTGTCTTCATACCCTTTAAAAACATGCAGTGGGGGCAGTTCTACCTTGACTACTGACACATAATGCTCTGTGTGTCAGGGATCAACGGAAGTGGAAGTAAGTAAGTGATATAACTATGACTGGCACTTTTAATGGTTCACATGGAGGCTTGTGACTGGCTCTTATGGAGTCACTTAAGTTTACAATCTGACAGTATGTTCCCAAAAGGTAGATAACTGAGGATGCAGATTTGTGTACAGAAATTTCTACACAACATTACATGAGCAACAATGTAAATGTGATATGTAGAATTCTTGGCAACACACTGCATTAATAAATCTGCATTAAAATTGCTTTGCGATGCAGAATTGTCAGTAAGTTTAGGTGTTGGAAATGGTGAGGATTTATAGCAAATTTTTCCCTTCTTTTTCCCTATAATAATAACATAATCTGCAGCAAAAAGGGGTACAACTGCAACAAATGTGCACCACAATATGCACAATATGGAGTAAATGTTTACACTGTGTAAAATGTAAACAGACAATGACGCAGCACATCAAGATAAAAAAGCTACCATTCATTAGCGTCCTTTATTCAGCAAAACCAGCAGTTTCATTTTACCTAAATTCTAACCTGAATTTTATTACTCTTTTATAATAATTCTACAGTCACTCCTGAACTATCCATACATATTGGCCCTCATTTACTTAGAAAATCGGGTTGTAAGTCTATCTTGCTTTCTTACCCGATTGCTTTTTTCCCCTGGTATTTATTATTATGTCGCATCCTGTTTGTCGCACGTGGGTTTTGTTGGTTTTGGTTTCCAACTCCTCTGAGTTGTCGGGAAAAAATCCACAACAATTCAACAAATTCAGGTTGGAAACCTTTATAAATACGTGGGAAAGCTCAGAAATGTCGGGTTACGCCCCTTTTTCGGGTTTGGGAGAATCCACATCGGGTCCATCGGGAAAAAATGTTGCATCGTGTCGCAGACTGGCGCACGATGTCTGCGACATGACGCAGACAAAGATGCGCCAAAAAAAAACGACAAAACAAGTCGGGTTTAGTATAGTAAATGAGGGCCATTATATCATATCAGAGGAAAAGTAAAAGAAATGTTGAGTCCCTTAAATGTGATTTAGATTTTTACATATCAAAGTATTATGGACACTTTATAATTATTTTCTTAATTGCAAAAAAAATTAAATAAAAAGTAGCGAATACACAAGTTGACATTTTAGAAAATGCAAAAAATGTGTTGCTTTAAACAATTTACATCATGGAAAACTAAACACAGGTGCAGGTTTACACTACCTAGAGATATGTGCACAAAAATGCCAAAGCCATTTACCAATTAATTTGATAAAAGTCTTAAACATCAGTCCATCAAGTCCTTCAAAATCATCTTAGCTATAAATCTTTCCAAATATCTTATCGGCTGCAGACAGTGCAGGTTGGGGAAAAAATTAAGATTTGATATACTGGCACACACAGACATAAAATCACTTCCTTATATTTAGCCAGGTAAGTCAGCTGGATCACCAATTTAAAAATGTAAATGGAAGAACTTGCCATGTAAAGATTATATTTAACATGTTCCAATACATGTAGTGCTGGCGTATTCCATAGAACGGCACAACTGTAGTGACCAAGAACAATTGAGTGAATACAAATATTTACTAACTACTAGTATAAGTTGAAAAATATAGAAAATTACTAAAATGTATCCTCAACATACCTAAGCAAAACTAGTGGTACAGTATGCTGATGCAAATGCTGCACAACTTAGAAAGGAATACAAAAACTTTTTACAGACCTATTCCGCAGCTATGTACAGAGACGATTACAGTGACCCCTCGACTTATGATGGCCTCGACATATGATCATTTCAACATATGATGGCCTCTCAGAGCCCATCGTATGTTGAAGGCAGCCTCGACATATGATGCTGCTGTGTGTCGGGGCCATCGTACAAACAGCTATGTGACAGCGCTGACAACTTCAGCAACTGACAGATAGTTGTTTAATGTGCCCCGTGTGCCCCGTTCTGCCTCCTGTTACTCACATGCTGTCCTGCTAACTCGCGCAGGCTTCCACTGTGAGCTCCGTGTGAGCCCCCCCCCCCCCCAGTGCAGCCATAGCCAATAGCCTGTAGCATCTTGCTGCAGGCATCCAATGAGCTGCTGGCTGCCCTCCCCTTCCTTTCCTATAGAGCTGTAGTTGGCAGGATCGTAATGGAGGACATTCTGTCCCCCCTGAAGGTATTTAAAGAACTGTACAGTACTGTATGCAATGTCACACATCACATACAATACATATACTCACTATACACCCCATACATCAATGTTTCCCTATCAGTGTGCCTCCAGCTGTTGCAAAACTATAACTCCCAGCATGCCCAGACAGTCAATGGCTGTACATGCATGCTGGGAGTTGTAGTTGTGCAACAGCTGGAGGCACCCTGGTTTGTTAAACACTCCCCATACACTCCACTCCCCATACACTCCAATTAGCAGTTTCCCATAGAGATATGTATTCAACATACAATGGTTCCGAGGCCCCAGAACCAATTACCATTTTTACATAGACATATGTACTCGACATATGATGGTTTCAACATATGATGGTTCTCCTGGAACCAATTAATATCATATGTTGAGGGACCACTGTATTTTGATCCCTGTCCCCATCAGGGCTCACAATCTAAGCTCAGTGTGAAAGGAAAGCGGGATACCCAGAAGAAAATTATGCCAGCACAGAAGAATATACAAACTGTAGGCAGATGTGCCCTTAAAGGGGTACTACCGTGCTGACAACTTATTCCCTATCTAAAGGATAGGGGATAAGTTGCCAGATCGCGCGGGGTCCTGCCACCCCGCTCTCATCAGGCCCCGAAGCGAACATCCGCTCCGGGTCTGATGAGGGGGCCGGTGATCGTGATGTCACAGCTCCGCCCCCTCAATGCAAGTCTATGGCAGGGGAGAGACAGCTGTCTCGCCCCCTGCCATAGATTACATTGAGGTGGCGGAGCGTGACGTCACATTGGGGCAGAGCCGTGACATCACTATACTCCAGCCCCATCATCAGCAGTCATCAGACCCGGAGCGATGTTCGCTCTGGGGCCTGATGAGAGCAGGGTGCTACGTGCGAAATTGCGGGGGTCACCAGTGGCGGGACCCCGCGCAATCAGGCAACTTATCCCCTATCCTTTAGATAGGGGATAAGTTGTCAGCACAGTAGTACCCCTTTAATGGATTTAAACCCAGCAGAACAATGCTAACCACTAAACCATCATGCAGCATGAGAAGATAAAAATACACTAGTTTTGTCTGCCTATGCCATGTACAAATAACTTCCTGACTACAAAGTATGCTAACTACATAATATTGCCCAGGCCTGTTCATTGTGGTGGTTTTGGAAAGGATAAAAAAAGATGGCTTCGAGTCCCCAGCCATCTCCGTCCTGTTTGTGGCTGCCCAAGATGGTCCCACCACTGCTACTTTCTATGGACTAAAATGCACAAATCCACGGTGGGAGACCTATTGTCTCGGGAAATAACTGTATTACACAGGGTGGTAGTGTTTATTTAGAGAACATACTATCCCCTTTTGTCACAACACTTCCTTCTTACCTACGAGACACTAAGGACACTGTTTTGAAATTAAACAATATCACCGTCACTGAGTCCACTATTTTAACTAGCTTAGACATTGAGTCTATACAGTAACATTAGACATTAATTGGGTATTGCAGCTGTCTCTACGTTTTTGAGCACTAAAAGCACTATTTTTCACGAGCACAATACCTTTGTTTTATCCCTATTAAGGTTTATACTCACATATAGTGTTGCTCGCGAATATTCGCGAATATCGCATATTTGCGAATTCGCGAATATTCGCGACTATAGCGCTATATATTCGTAATTACGAATATTCGTATTTTTTTTTTTCACAGTACACATAACAGTGATCATCCCTCTCTGTTTCCAGCTTGTGTGGTGTAAAGAAGGCTCTAATACTACTGTGTGAGACTGGTGCGCGAATTTTCGCATATGCGAAAATTAGCATATGCTAATTTTCGCATATGCAAATTTTTGCTTATTTTATTTTTATATGGTACTTTTCGCATATGCTAATTTTCGCATATGCGAAAATATAACGTGAATATTACGAATATGCGAATATTCGCGAATATATGACGAATATTCGTCCATATATTCGCGAATATTCGCGAATTCGAATATGGCCTATGCCGCTCAACACTACTCACATAATTTTTTTCTCTTCAATGGCACCTTCTATTACCATACACAAGGCACCGCTATGGGGGCTTCCTGTGCAACTAATTATGCTAATTTGTTTTTGGGGTGGTGGGAGAGCACGTTTGTTTTTTCTGATGAGTTTAGTTTTTTCACTGATCACATTTCTTTTTATGGACGTAAAATAGATGACGTCAACAAACTTAACTGCATCAAAATCGTTATGGCCTTCACCTCAGAGGTCGGTGGACGGTCCATCAATTTCTTGGACCTAACATCTATATAGATGGACATAACCATATCCAAACAGATATTTACCGCAAACCAACATCCACTAATTCCCTCCTGCACTGGAGTAGCTGGCACCTGGGGTCTCTGAAAAAGAGTGGGATAGTACCTCAGGGCAATGAGGAACTTCTCAGGGGAGGCCAATTTCCTGCGGGAAAGCGCCAACTTGTACCAGAGATTCTGACAGAGGGGTTATCCTCGTAAACGTTTAAACACGCATATCAACAAGCCTGTAGCTCTGAAAGAAATACACTACTTACAGAGGCCAGGGAACATAATACATCTAAAAAGGTTAGATGTGCTGGCACATATGATGGCCATGTAGATCAGGTAATGGCAATTCTAAGGAGACACTGGCACGTACTCTTAAGAGATCAAGATCTCTCACCAGTGATTGGCACATCACCCAGTATCACATTTAGGAAGGGACCTAGTCTTAAGGATCAGCTTGTGCAGAGTCACCTAAAAACCGAAGAGAGCAGAGGAACATGGTTAGAAAACCACACAGTGGGCACATATTCATGTGGTCACTGTAAATTCTGTCAAAACATAAAAAAAAAAAAAAAAAGTAGTATGCAATCCAGTGGATGGTCGTTCATAACAAATTCAACAATTTATTAATTGTGGAACACGTAACATCATTTACATTGCCCAATGCCCATGCCCTAAGTGGTATGTAGGTACGACTACGCAAGAATTTCGTAGACGTATATCACAACACCTGAACAACATAAGGACTAAAATGTATAAGCTGTTACCCAGACATATGCATCTTTTCCATAATGGGTGAGGGCATGAATTATCTTTTGTAGGTATTTGAAAAACTGAAAATGGGACCCAAAAAGGGGGACATTGATAATCTCCTTTTACAAGAAGAAGCTAAGTGGATTTGGAGATTGAAATACCAAGCACCGCGGGGCATTAAAGTGGTATTCCAGGATTTTTGTTTATTTGACTATGCTACAGGGGCTGTAAAGTTAGTGTAGTTCATAATATAGTGTCTGTACCTGTGTGTGACGGTTTTCTCACAATTCTTCTGTGATTTTAACCCCAATATATATTTTTAACAGCATACAAAATTACTGTTGTCTCAGATTTTTCCCAGTTTGCAATGCAATTGGGAGTATAATGATCAATTGTAATATAACAGTATGTTATACTAGTACTTCTACTACAGTGATTTTCAATATAAAGTGGCCCATGCTATAAGTCCTTTGTGCAAAATGTAATACTATTCCCATAGATCAGAGACCAATAATTTTCAATGTTTTTAAGGAATTTTAATATTTATCAAGAAAAACACCATATTTTATTGTAGTTTACTGGATCAATTGTTAAATATATCTGATGTCCATATTCATGATGCCCCCAGAAGAGACATCACAAGAAAATCAGGTCTACTTGGACATGGACAGAGGTGTCAGCAGAGAGCACTGTGGTCAGACTGAAGAGAACTACACAACTGGAAGGATTAAGATTTTTAGATAGAAGTAATTTACAAATATGTTTAACTTTCTGGCACCAACTGATTTAACCCAATAAGGACCATGGACGTCTATGCTCGTCCAATGGCCGTTAAAGGGGTATGACGTAGGCTCCCAACTCGAGCCCGTGTCATAACAGCCGGCCCCTAGCTGATTCCTGTAGCTGGGGGCCGGCGTTGAATGCCAACATGCGGCGATCGCCGCGGCCGGCTATTAACCCTTTAGATCGGCGCGTCTAAAGGTGCCTGTATCCCGTCCCTGGTTGTCCAGTGGGGTGGATCGCCCCCCCCCCCCCCCGCGCAGCGCAGGGCGATCCACTACTGAGGTAGCCTGAAGACTTACCTCTCCTGCTGCGGCAGCTCCGGTGCTCAGAATGATAAAGCCTGGCAGGACCAGGCTTTATCAATCGAGCGCAGAGCGCGCAGATCAATGGGATTGTATGTAACCCCATTGATCTGTATGAGGAATCAAATTATTCGTCCTAAAAGTCCCCTAAGGGGACTAAAAGTGCAAAATAAAAAATAAAAAGTTAAAAAAAAAAGTTTAAAACACACACACATTAACCCCTTCCTTATTAAAAGTTTAAATCACCCCCCTTTTCCCAAATTCCATATAATAAATATATAACCATAATAAAAATAAATATATATGGTATCGCCACGTGTGTAAATGTCCGAACTATAAAAATATATTGTAAATTAAACTGCATGGTCAATGGCGTAAGCGCAAAAAAATTCCAAAGTCCAAAATAACGTCTTTTTGGTCACTTTTCATACCATAAAAAAGGAATATAAAGTGATCAAAAAGTCCGATTAAAACAAAAATGGTTCAGAATAAAACTTCAGATCACAGCGCAAAAAATTAGCCCTCAAATCACCCCATACGCGGAAAAATAAAAAAGTTATAGGTGTCAAATTTTAAATGTATTAATTTTCGTGCATGTAGTTATAATTTTTTCCAAAAGTACGACAAAATCAAACCTTTATAAGTAGGTGTTTTTTCTTAAATTTTGTCGCACAATGATTCATTTTTTCGTTTCGCTGTAGATTTCTGGTTAAAATGACTGATGTCATTACAAAGTGGAATTGGTGGCAAAAAAATAAGACCTAATATGGATTTTTAAGTGCAAAATTGAAAGGGTTATGATTTTTAAAAGGTAAGGAGGAAAAACGAAAGTGCAAAAACAGAAAAATGCTTGGTCCTTAAGGGGTTAAAAACATTTTATTTCCTCCGAAGTACCCCTTTGAAAAAATGTCACCAGATAATTCCTTTAACCCCTTAAGAGCCAGGCCAATTTTATTTTTGCATTTTCGTTTTTTCCTCCTCGCATTCGAAAAATCATAACTCTTTTATATTTCCATCCACAGACCCATATGAGTGCGTGTTTTTTGCGTCACCAATTGTTCTTTGTAATTACATCACTTAATTTACCATAAAATGTACTTCGCAACCAAAAAATTATTTATGTGGGAAAATTGAAACGAAAACCGCAATTTAGCAAATGTTGTTAGGTTTTGTTTTCACATTGTACATTTTACGGTAAAAATTACATGTTTTCTTTATTCTGTGGGTCAATACGATTAAAATGATACCCATGTTATATGCTTTTATACAATTGTGCCGCTTTAAAAAAATCTCAATCTATTTTAACAAAATTAGTATGTTTGAAAGTGCACTATTTTGACCACCTATAACGCTCTTATTTTTCCATAGACGGGGTGGTATGGGGCCTCAATTTTTGTGCCGTGATCTGCAGTTTTTATCAGTACCACGTTTGCTTAGGTTTTACTTTTCATAAATTTTTTATGAATTTTTTGGGGAATAAAATGTGACAAAAAAAGCTGCAATTTTGGACTTATTTTTTTACATTCACGCCGGTCATCGTAGGGGATAATTAACAATTTATTGTGATATTTCCGACTTTTGCCGCTTTCAGACTTTTACGCATGCGGCAATACCAAATATGTTTATTAATTTTTTTACGCTTTTTTGGTGGTAAAATGGGAAAAACTGATGATTTACATTTTTATTGGGGGAGGGGATTTTTCAGATTTTTTTAAAACTTTTTTTTTACATTTTTTTTTACACTTTAATAGTCCCTATAGCAATCATCTGATTGCTAATACTGTTCAGTGCTATGCATAGAGCATAGCACTGATCAGTGTTATTGGCGATCTTCTGCTCTAATCTGCTCGATCTCAGACCAGAGCAGAAGACCCCTGGAGACGGACGGAGGCAGGTGAGGGGACCTCCGTCCACCAATATGGATGATTGGATACCCGCGGCAGCGCTGAGGGCGATCCGATCATCCATTTAAAATACCGCAGTGTCACAGATGCCGTGATCTGTATTGATCACGGCATCCAAGGGGTTAATGGCAGACATCCACGTGATCGCAGATGTCCACCATTACAGGCGGGTCACTGGCTCCTGACAGCAGCCGGGACCTGCCACGCATGACGCGAGTACCGGTCCAGTCCTTGCGGTCATGGTGGAGCATAAATGTTCATGGTGCGTTAAGTACCACTGCCCTGTGACATACATTTACGTCAATTGTCATTAAGGGGTTAAAGCAGTACCCCACTGGAAAACATCGTATCCCCTATCCAAAGGATAGGGGATAAGATGTCTAATTGCGGGGGTCTCGCCACTGGGAACCCCGCGATCTCCGCTGCGGCACCCGAGTCATCCGGTGCATGAAGCGAACTCCGCTCAGTGCCAGATGACTGGCTACTACGGCCGCCAAGCCCGTACTAGCCGTCACACTCCCTCCCCTAGACATGAATGGAGGGGGCATGGTGTAACGTCACAAACATGGAAGCTCCAAGCTTCCATGTTCCGGATGCCGCCGCTGCTGGCCCAGAGATCGCTTTGGTCCCCAGCAGGGGACCCCCCGTGATCAGACATCTTATCCCCTATCCTGTGGGTAGAAGATAAGATGTTTCCCGCCAGAGTACCCCTTTAATGTAATGGATGTAGAGGATGGCTTCTACAAATGGATAATGATCCTAAACACACCTCGAAATCCACGGGGGATTACATCAAGAGGCGTAAACTGAAGGTTTTTCCATGGCCTTCACAATCTCCTGACCTCAACATAATTGAAAATCTATGGATTTAAAAGAGCAGTGCGTGATAGACAGCCAAGAAATCTTAAAGAACTGGAAGACTTTTGTAAGGAAGAATGGGGAAAGAAACCTCATACAAGAATTGAAAGACTCTTGGCTGGCTACAAAAAGCATTTACAAGCTGTGATACTTGCCAAAGGGGGCAGTACAAGATATTAACTCTGCAGGGTGCCCAAACTTTTGCAGACACCAATTTTTTTGTTTTCTGTTATTTTGAAAGTGTAAATGATGGAAATAAAATCTAACTTTTGTGGACATATTATAAGAATGTCTAATCTGTAATTTGATGCCTTTTGGAGATTTTTCCATCTTTCCTTGGCTTCTTTATGCACATTAATACACATTTTTACCTGGGGTGCCCAAACTTTTGATCCCCACTGTACCATGCTCCATAAAAGTTCCTTCATTTTTGGAACTCATTTCTAAGAATTCATGTAAAAGATGGTAATTTCACAAAAGGTTAAATTCTTTTTTGGTTCCAGGACCAACACTTGGACCTATTGGACACTTCTGTTGCATAGAGCTCAAAATGTAAAGCATTGATAAATGAAGTCTCGCTTTAGTTAATAAATGGAGTATCTCTTTCATTGTCCTTTGTCAGCAACATTCATTTTGATGGAAAGTGAGTTTACAGGGTTACATGATTGAACTACTCAGCCAAGTCAGTGTTGGCAAATGAGGGGCTAAATTATTGATGTTACACATTAATGAATTCTGATGAGAAATAAAACACAGACATTATGATCCAAGTGATCTATAATTATTTTTGTACTTTAAAAGCAATTCTGTTCTTTTATTTCAAAATCAGTTCTGAAAAATAAAAAAAAAAGTTATTGATTATTACTGAAGCCATTAGAAAATACTCTGCACTGATATGTAAATAAAAGGTTTAATGTATCCAAACCTTAAAGTGTACCTGTCGTTAAAGGGGTACTCCGGTGAAAAATTATTATTATTATATATTTTTTTTAATCAACTGGTGCCAGAAAGTTATACAGATTTGTAAATTACTTCAATTTAAAAATCTTAACCCTTCCAGTACTTATCAGCCTCTGTATCCTCCAGAGGAAGTTCTTTTCTTCAGTCTCTCTGCTCTCTGCTGACACCTCTGTCTGTCTCGGAAACTGTCAAGAGCAGGCTAGGTTTGCTATGGGGATTTGCTCCTGCTCTTGACAGTTCCTCAGACAGAGAGACGCGTCAGCAGAGAGCAGGTCAGACAGAAAAGGTAGGGTCAGACAGAAAATAAATTTAAAAAGAAAAGAACCTTCCTCTGAGCATGCAGCAGCTGATAAGTACTGGAAGGATTAAGATTTTTAAATAGAAGTAATATACCAATATGTTTAACGTCCTGGCACCAGGTGATTTAAAACAAATAGTTTTTCACTGGTCAGAGCCCTGCTTGTCCTCAGTGTACAGAGCTCTGCTTGTCCTCAGTGCACAGAGCCCTGCTTGTCCTCACTGCACAGAGCTATGCTTGTCCTCAGTGTACAGAGCCCTGCTTGTCCTCAGTGCACAGAGCCCTGCTTGTCCTCAGTGCACAGAGCCCTGCTTGTCCTCAGTGTACAGAGCCCTGCTTGTCCTCAGTGCACAAAGCCCTGCTTGTCCTCAGTGCACAGAGCCCTGCTTGTCCTCAGTGCACAGAGCCCTGCTTGTCCTCACTGCACAGAGCCCTGCTTGTCCTCAGTGCACAGAGCCCTGCTTGTCCTCAGTGTACAGAGCCCTGCTTGTCCTCAGTGCACAGAGCCCTGCTTGTCATCAGTGTACACAGCCCTGCTTGTCCTCAGTGCACAGAGCCCTGCTTGTCCTCAGTGTACAGAGCCCTGATTGTCCTCAGTGCACAGAGCCCTGCTTGTCCTCAGTGCACAGAGCCCTGCTTGTCCTCAGTGCACAGAGCCCTGCTTGTCCTCAGTGTATAGAGCCCTGCTTGTCCTCAGTGTACAGAGTTCTGCTTGCCCTGAGTGCACAGAGCCCTGCTTGTCCTCACTGCACATAGCCCTGCTTATCCTCTATGCACAGGGGCCTGCTTGTCCTCAGTGCACAGATCCCTGATTGTCCTCATTGCACAGAGCCCTGCTTGTCCTCAGTGTACACAGACCTGCTTGTCCTAACTGCACAGAGACCTGCTTGTCCTCAGTGTACAGAGCCCTGCTTGTCCTCAGTGTACAGAGCCCTGCTTGTCCTCAGTGTACAGAGCCCTGCTTGTCCTCACTGCACAGAGCCCAGCTTATCCTCACTGCACACAACCCTGCATGTTCTCAGTGTAAAGAGCCCTGCTTGTCCTCAGCGTAAAGAGCCCTGCATGTACTCAGTGTACAGAACCCTGCTTGTCCTCAGTGCACAGAGCCCAGCTTATCCTCACTGCACATAGCCCTGCTTGTCCTCACTGCACATAGCCCTGCTTGTCCTCAGTGTACAGACCCCTGCTTGTCCTCACTGCACATAGCCCTGCTTGTCCTCAGTGTACAGAGCCCTGCTTTTCCTAAGTGCACAGAGCCCAGCTTATCTTCACTGCACACAGCCCTGCTTGTCCTCAGTGTACAGAGTCCTGCTTGTCCTCAATGCACAGAGCCCTGCTTGTCCTCAGTGTACAGAGCCCTGCTTTTCCTAAGTGCACAGAGCCCAGCTTATCTTCACTGCACACAGCCCTGCTTGTCCTCAGTGTACAGAGCCCTGCTTGTCCTCAGTGCACAGAGCCCTGCTTGTCCTCAGTGTACAGAGCCCTGCTTGTCCTCAGTGCACAAAGCCCTGCTTGTCCTCAGTGCACAGAGCCCTGCTTGTCCTCAGTGCACAGAGCCCTGCTTGTCCTCACTGCACAGAGCCCTGCTTGTCCTCAGTGCACAGAGCCCTGCTTGTCCTCAGTGTACAGAGCCCTGCTTGTCCTCAGTGCACAGAGCCCTGCTTGTCATCAGTGTACACAGCCCTGCTTGTCCTCAGTGCACAGAGCCCTGCTTGTCCTCAGTGTACAGAGCCCTGCTTGTCCTCAGTACACAGAGCCCTGCTTGTCCTCAGTGCACAGAGCCCTGCTTGTCCTCAGTGCACAGAGCCCTACTTGTCCTCAGTGTATAGAGCCCTGCTTGTCCTCAGTGTACAGAGTCCTGCTTGCCCTGAGTGCACAGAGCCCTGCTTGTCCTCACTGCACATAGCCCTGCTTATCCTCTATGCACAGGGGCCTGCTTGTCCTCAGTGCACAGATCCCTGATTGTCCTCAATGCACAGAGCCCTGCTTGTCCTCAGTGTACACAGACCTGCTTGTCCTAACTGCACAGAGACCTGCTTGTCCTCAGTGTACAGAGCCCTGCTTGTCCTCAGTGTAAAGAGCCCTGCTTGTCCTCAGCGTAAAGAGCCCTGCATGTACTCAGTGTACAGAACCCTGCTTGTCCTCAGTGCACAGAGCCCAGCTTATCCTCACTGCACATAGCCCTGCTTGTCCTCACTGCACATAGCCCTGCTTGTCCTCAGTGTACAGAGCCCTGCTTGTCCTCACTGCACATAGCCCTGCTTGTCCTCAGTGTACAGAGCCCTGCTTTTCCTAAGTGCACAGAGCCCAGCTTATCTTCACTGCACACAGCCCTGCTTGTCCTCAGTGTACAGAGCCCTGCTTGTCCTCAGTGCACAGAGCCCTGCTTGTCCTCAGTGTACAGAGCCCTGCTTGTCCTCAGTGCACAAAGCCCTGCTTGTCCTCAGTGCACAGAGCCCTGCTTGTCCTCACTGCACAGAGTCCTGCTTGTCCTCAGTGTACAGAGCCCTGCTTGTCCTCAGTGCACAGAGCCCTGCTTGTCATCAGTGTACACAGCCCTGCTTGTCCTCAGTGCACAGAGCCCTGCTTGTCCTCAGTGTACAGAGCCCTGCTTGTCCTCAGTGCACAGAGCCCTGCTTGTCCTTAGTGCACAGAGCCCTGCTTGTCCTCAGTGCACAGAGCCCTGCTTGTCCTCAGTGTATAGAGCCCTGCTTGTCCTCAGTGTACAGAGTCCTGCTTGCCCTGAGTGCACAGAGCCCTGCTTGTCCTCACTGCACATAGCCCTGCTTATCCTCTATGCACAGGGGCCTGCTTGTCCTCAGTGCACAGATCCCTGATTGTCCTCAATGCACAGAGCCCTGCTTGTCCTCAGTGTACACAGACCTGCTTGTCCTAACTGCACAGAGACCTGCTTGTCCTCAGTGTACAGAGCCCTGCTTGTCCTCAGTGTACAGAGCCCTGCTTGTCCTCAGTGTACAGAGCCCTGCTTGTCCTCAGTGCACACAACCCTGCTTGTCCTCAGTGTAAAGAGCCCTGCTTGTCCTCAGCGTAAAGAGCCCTGCATGTACTCAGTGTACAGAACCCTGCTTGTCCTCAGTGCACAGAGCCCAGCTTATCCTCACTGCACATAGCCCTGCTTGTCCTCACTGCACATAGCCCTGCTTGTCCTCAGTGTACAGAGCCCTGCTTGTCCTCACTGCACATAGCCCTGCTTGTCCTCAGTGTACAGAGCCCTGCTTTTCCTAAGTGCACAGAGCCCACCTTATCTTCACTGCACACAGCCCTGCTTGTCCTCAGTGTACAGAGCCCTGCTTGTCCTCAATGCACAGAGTCCTGCTTGTCTACAGTGTACAAAGCCCTGCTTGTCCTAAGTGCACAGAGCCCAGCTTATCCTCACTGCACACAGCCCTGCTTGTCCTCAGTGTACAGAGCCCTGCTTGTCCTCAGTGCACAGAGCCCAGCTTATCCTTACTGCACATAGCCCTGCTTGTCCTCAGTGTACAGAGCCCTGCTTGTCCTCACTGCACATAGCCCTGCTTGTCCTCAGTGTACAGAGCCCTGCTTGTCCTAAGTGCACAGAGCCCAGCTTATCCTCACTATACACAGCCCTGCTTGTCCTCAGTGTACAGAGCCCTGCTTGTCCTCAATGCACAGAGTCCTGCTTGTCTACAGTGTACAGAGCCCTGCTTGTCCTCAATGCAGAGTCCTGCTTGTCTACAGTGTGCAGAGCCCTGCTTGTCCTCAGTATACAGAGCCCTGCTTGTCCTCAGTGTACAGAGCCCTGCTTGTCCTCAGTGTACAGAGTCCTTCTTGTCCTCAGTGTACAGAGCCCTGCTTGTCCTCAGTGTACAGAGCCCTGCTTGTCCTCAGTGTACAGAGCCCTGCTTGTCCACCCACAGTTACTGTATTTGGTCTTGTAACAGAGACACACAGGCAATAGTTGCAGGGGCAAAAATATACACACTTTTTTAACCAATGTATGTTACAAATATGCATATACTGTTATTTACTACATTATATATGGAAGATGATCATCACTGGTTCTTCCGGCACTATAAGATTACATGGTATCGGGGGGGGGGGGGGGGTGTCAATCTCATGGCATAAATAATAATATAAATAATAATAATAATTCTAAATCCAAATCTGCTCTCATTTTATTCTTAATGCTGATCCCTCATACTGATATAAGTGGTGGATCTTTTGTGTGTGGGATGCAAGCTGTTTAGAACTTGTTTGCAACATGATGAGACGTTATTAAGATGGGGTTGATACTCTTTCCTTTAGCCATCTTCTTGACTGGTCTGGGTTGCAGGAAAGCTAAATGAAGCAAAGTACATAGATATTCTTCATGAAAACTTGATCCAGACTGTACGTCAGACTGGGCCAAAGGTTCACCCTAACCACATAGCCAAGACAACAAAGGAGTGGCTTAGGGACAACTTTGTGAAGCTATGTTCACATGCCAGAATTTCTGCATGGAATTTGGCATAAAAATTTAGCATGAATTTATAGCAATACACTTCTATGGCATTCCGCTGTCACATTCACACAGCAGAATTTCTTCTGAAGAAATTCCTTTGAAATGAATGGGCAATTAAATTATACGGAATTTACTGCAGAATTTTCATGCAAAATTTGCAGGAAATTTTGCTGTGTAAACATAGCCTAAATGTCCTGAGTGGCCTAGCCAGAGCCCTGGCTTGAACCCAACCAAACATTTCTAGAGAGACTTGAAAATGGCTCCCACTGATGGTCCCCACCGACCCTTACAGAGCTTGAAAGGATCTAGAGACAAGAATGGCAGACAAGAAGAAAATCCCTAAATCCAGGTGTGCAAACATTACATAGTGGCATCATACCCGAGAAGACTGGGAATCTGTATTGAAGCTGCTTCCCAGAGATGGTTGTGTAACCTCATAAACAACAATGGTGCTTGTATGTAGAGGTATACTTGGATCCTATTCACAGCCTTGCTGCAAAGGGTATATACGGGAGCACGAACAAACTTCACAACAAATGCAGGAATATTTCGGCGCTGACCAGGACCAACACATCAGGAAAGGTAGAATAAACTTTTATTTTTTGTCATGCAATGTGTTTCACTGGGCATGGGCAGCTTCCTCAGTTCCCAACATGGACAAAGGTGGCAGCAGGGAGCACTGAGTCAGAATGGGAAAGAACTACACAACTTCCTCATGAGCATACAGCAGCTGATAACTAATGGAAGGTCATTTTTTTATGAAGGTAATTTACAAATGTATATAACTTTCTGGCATCAGTTGATTGGAAAACATTTGTCCCCATGGAGTACACCTTTAACCCCGTAAGGACATCAGGATTTTTAATTGTTGCACTTTCATTTTTCCTCATCGCCTTCCAAAAGTCATAATGCCTGAAATTTTGTTCCTACAGACCCATATGAGGGCTTGTTTTTTTATGTTACTAATTGTACTTTGTGATGACATCACTCATTTTACCAAAAAATCTACAGTAAAACAAAAAATATTCACACAGCAAAATAAAAAAAAAGCCATTTTGCTACTTTTAGGGACCATTGTTTGTATGCAGTGTACTTATCAGTAAAAATGACACATTATCTTTATTCTGTTGGTCCGTACAATTAAAACACAATTAAAACAACACAATTAAAACAATATCAAAGGTATATAGTTTTTTTTAATCAAATCAGTATGCCTAAAATTACCCTATTCTGACCCCTATAACTTTTTTTTTACTTTCCTATATATGGGGATGTATGAAGGCTCAGTTTTTGCACCTAAATCTGTAGTTTTTATCTACTATTTTTGTTTTGATGAGATTATTTGATAGCTTTTTATGATTTTTTTCTCTGCTATATGAAGTGACCAAAAATCAGTAATTCTGTACTTTGGTATTTTTTTACATTCACGTCATTGACTGTGCGGCTTTAACATTATAGTTTACTAGTTCGGACTGAATGCAGTGATACCAGATTCTACAGATTCTAGTTTTCTTTCTATTTACATTATTTTATTTGAAAAATGGGAAAAGAGGGGTGATTCAAACTTTAATCAGGGAAGAGTGTTATCCACGTTCGTTAAAATAAATAAATAAATACATTTTATTCCCTATTTTTTTAGTCCCCATAGGAGACCGGTACATGCAATCTTTCAATTGCACTGAAAAATGCTGTGCCATAGTACAGCATTGATCAGTGTTATGGGCGCTCCATTGCTGCAGGTTGCTAACACTGCCTGCAGTACAGGAGCACGAATGGGATAGGAAAGAGGCAGGCAGGGACCCTCCATCCGCCCTTTCAGCTGATGGGGACCCTGCGATATTTCCCGAAATGCTTTTTACCCGTTTTACCAGGTTAATGATGGACATTGGCCCAATAATGATGTATGGCATTACCCATATGACGTCATACAATGGAAGTGGGAGAAGGGCATACATTTATGCCCAATGTCCTGAGGGTGTTAAGTTTTAATCACTACAGATATCTTTACAGAAAATAAAAAGCAGTGGGTGTGCTTAATCTGTCAAATGTCCGAGAATTCAGTACGGTGTAGACCACTATTGGCTACATCAGCATTTTCACATGCAAAATTTAGGGAAAATTATAAAAAAAAAGGTGTAATGGTTCCCAAGACTCTAAAGAACAATGGAGTTGGGAGTGAGTAATGTTGTGGATAAGTGCACTGGTAGGGGGTAACGGTGAAGGGAAGGTCTAAAAAAATGGGGGAATGTAGCCTTAAAACACCAAAAAATGTAAAGTGGCAGAGATTATGGGTTAATAATTCCTATAATTCCTAGTTTTAGTATAAAAATTTATTTCAAACAGATATCCAAAGTGGATGCCAGCAATCCACTCTGGTAGGTATACAAAATGTATATAAACAATAAAAACAAATAGTAAATCAATATTTTAAATAGCCAAAGTCACTTGACACTAGTCCATAAATTGCCAGAAAAGGTTCCGTGCAATAAAGATGAAAGAATTCAGATCTCACTTGCAAAAACAATGGGGCCGGAGAAGTGCTAGAGTACCGCAAGTCCTGCCCACTGATGCAGCGCTGGTTGTATAAACGCCCGTGCTTAGGTGGTATGTAGCGCAACTCGGCAGTCGGCAAACTTGTACAATAGGTATTTCAATGTAGTTCACTCACCCAACCTTAGAGGGGGAGAAGGTCATCCACGGTCTCGACATCCTGGTATGTTGTAACGGCGCTCACACAGGCTTGGGCGCCGTTACAACATACCAGGACGCCGAGACTGTGGATGACAATGAACTTGGAATTATTAACTCATAATCTCTTGGAATTATTAACCCATGATTTCTGCCACTGTACATTCCCCCATTTTCTTACACCTTCCCTTCACCGTTCCCCCCCTACCACTGCACTTATCCACAACATTTCTCACTCCCAACTCCATTGCTTTTTAGAGTGCTTGAGAACCATTACATCCTTTTTATAATTTTCCACAGATATCTTTACATAACTGTTTCAATGCTATGTTTGAACATTGCAGTCAAACTCCTTGAATGGATGTTTAGGTTCTATCTGAAGGAGCATACTTTTTATGTAGTAAGTGCCAGCCCCTCCATCTTCAATATAATAGATTAAATGTTGGAAAACACTAAAACAGTTCTGTACATACAACTGAAGTGTGTCTTATGGCAGAAGCTTGATATACTAAACATGCACCTCTATCAGATATGACACTTGTAACACAATAATAGTAGTAATGCTGTTTGTCATATGATAAGAAACAGGTCAATGTGACATTCACTTAAAAATAAAGCAGTACAACAGAACACTAGCAGAGATCTATGCGTGTCTAAGGGACCCTCTATATATTATAGACAGCCCCACAGCCAGACAATGGGTAATTACAATAATACATATTTCTATCTGAAGGGCTGAGCTGATTTTATAAGCTATAACCGTGAATGGTTTATTTCAGTGCTCAGAATTTGAACGGAGAATTTATCTTGGTAATTTCCCGATGTCAGGTCTATATTTTATGAGAGGGGTCCACCTTGATTCCTGTCCTTCCTGTCATTCATAGAAGAACATTAGGACAGGAGCCCTTTTCAAACTCTCACTGAACAACCAAGTCCAATAACTTTCTTATAGTTTTCTCAATGCATCATGTGTTATTTCTGAGTATAAAGTATAAGGACATAACACTATTACGTACAGGGATGTGCAGAAGAAAGGGGGTACAATAATAAAAATCTATCTGAAACATCCCATCCTTGGACTGTGCGGATTGGTTTGCAATGTGTTCTCTCACTTTCCTTTTCCCTAGTGGGTATTAAAGAGACTTTTCTGCTAGCTCCTTCTTACCTTGTACTATTAGAAAGAGCAGACCCTGAGCTAGTGATGAGTGGCAGGGGCCATATTTGAATTTGCAATATTTTGTGAATATATGGACAAAAATTCATGCTATGTTCGCTATGTTTGTTCCCTTTTTTTACCATGCGAAAATTCGTAATGAAATTTGCATAGTGCGCATACGCAATTATATCTTTCACCTAAAAGAAGGGAGGGATCAGTGTCGTCTGGAAGTATATTTGCATATACGAAATATTGGCGCTCCACACCGACTCACACAGTAAATAATATTGGAGCTTTCTTTGGACCACAAGCTGGAAGCAGGGAGGGATGATCACTTTTTTTCTACACAGTACAAATATTCGTCATTAAGAATATATATCACTATATTCTAAATATTAGCAAAATCGCAAAGTACTGATATTCACAGTAAAAATTTAGAATATTGGCACTACCCTGAGCTAGGATTCTGCCCACTGTTTGTGTAAGGGCTGCCTTGAATGTATTTTGGTACTATTTTCTCTCATTAGAGCTATGTTTGTGCATGTGGCCAAGTAGGGATTTTACACTACATGAGATGACACATACACCAAAATCCAGCCAGTTTTAGAAAAAGTGTTGATCTTTATGGGGTTACATTACAAGATTACTGAAATAAGGTTTATCTTCTGGGGTACGAAAGCTCAAGACTCACCTGCTACTTCTAAGCAACCTATGGATGCAGTGCCAAGAGAAAAGAAACTTGAAGTCCTGACTTAGATATTTTACCCAGGTATAATTTACACTTCTCCTCATAATCATATTTGTATCTAGACACCTGCTTGTCACCAAAACCGGGAGAAAGGCCTCTTACTTGTCCGCACATGCCAATATCAATGTCATTTCAGTGTTAAATGTGTTGTGCCCAGCTTGTGCCACCACAAAAAACACCCAGCAAATTGCTAAGCCAGTTCTCTTATGTAAAAAAAAAATGCCATTCAAATGGAAGAAAATAACTGTGTGTACACTGCAGGCTAAGAAAGCAAAATCCCCGATTTTGGCACTTAGAATGTGGATTTTGCTGGATTGCTTTATGGGCAGCATGTCGCTCTTGTAGAGCCTCTAAAACACCAGTACAATTAAAACTTTTGAGAAATAATCTAATTTGGGAAACTACACACTTCCCATAAAGTCCCCCATACAGACACAGCTCATTTTGGCCTTGAGGATTTTAATTTTAGCATTTTCATTATTTCCTCCACACCTTGAAGAGACATTTTGGAAACAGACAAAAGTAATATGTCCTTAGAACCGTTTCACAATCATATGATCTATGAATCTCTACATGGGAAACTGGAGAATAGTGTGAAGAAGTTAGAGGATACCATTGCTGCAATAAAAAAAAAACTAAGTTTCAAAGGGATCTAAATGATTTCAGGACTGAACAGGTGTATGAGTAGGGAAGGCATGGCACTCTAGTTACCACTAAACCTATCCTCAAATCCTAAAATAAAAAAACAAAATCACAAATCCACTGAAGAGAAAAGAGTTAAAGGGGTATTCCAGGATTTTTTTTTATTTGACTATGCTACAGGGGCTGTAAAGTTAGTGTAGTTCATAATATAGTGTCTGAACCTGTGCGTGACTGTTTTCTCACAATTCTTATGTGATTTTCACCACAATATTTATTTTTAACAGCATACAAAATGACTGTTGTCTCAGATTTTTCTCAGGTTGCAATGCGGCCGAGACTTGACTCAATAGTCAGCTGATGACAGGGACCCTGTCTGCTTCAATGGGTGGAGCGATCGCTTGGTGGGAGAGAGATCAATCTGTAACTAATGCAACAGCTGTAGGCACCCTGATTGAAAACCACATGTCTTTTGAATGGATGCAGCTCATTTATGTTTCAATGGGAGGGGTGGCTGATGTGTGGGAGGGAGGAAAAAGGTATTATGGGATTTGTAGGCAAAAAAGGAAAACTCAAACAGGAAATACCAGTTCACAAAAAGATAGCCACAGTATTATGGTAATCTCACAACATAATCATACAGCAATCGCCAATGGCAACAGATCATACGCAAAATGGTATAGAAACAGCAAAGAGGCGTATATAGATCAATTTATCAAAATGTATTTAACATAAATGCAAGCACAGACATTTAAAACATTCAAATACCAACAAAGGAGAGAGGTAAGTAAATAAATACAGATGCCCAATGTAATGGACATACATATCCAGGGAAAACCAATGGGAAAAAAGAACAGTGGAGGTCTGAACAATGCCCAGTAACAGAATTGTGCCAAGGCACAAGGTAAATGTGCATGTAAACATTTAACACTACGGTGCAAAGAAATATACAAGCTGCAATAGGGATCAAGACAACACACTGACATTGTAGTACTAGTATAGTAGTAATGCTGTAACTTGCCTAGTGGCTAACAGTTGTGGACCTCCAGCACCCGACGTTTCATCACAGCATTATTACTATACTAGTTCTACAATGTCAGTGTGTTGCCTTGATCCCTATTGCAGCTTACTTAAGTGTAAGGTGATCTGCTAAGATGCTTGTATTAGGGATCGACCGATTATTGGTTTGGCCGATATTATCGGCCGATATTCACAATTTTGGACGTTATCGGTATCGGCAATTACCTTGCCGACAATGCCCCGCCCCCGGGCCAGAGACCGCCGCTGCCCCATTGCCTCCCCCATTCCTGGTTTTATAATTACCTGTTCCCGGGGTCCGCGCTACTTCTGTTTCCTGCGGCATCCTGCATTATTGCTGTGCGCTGCGCAATGACGAGTGACGTCCTCAACGCAACATCATCGTCAGTGCGCACAGTGACAGCTCAGGACGCCGCCCGAGCCAGAAGTAGCGCGGACCCCGAGAACAGATAATTATAAAACCGGGGATGGGGGAGGAAATGTGGCAGCGGCGGTGGTTGGACTCAGGACCGGCAGGGGGAGAGAAGCGGGCAGCGGAGGTCTCTGGCCAGAGGATAGGCAGGGGGGGCAGCGGCGGTGGTGGATGGACTCAGGAGGACCCCAGGACAGGCAGGGGGAGATAAGCAGGTGGCAGCAGCGGTCTCTGGCCCTGCAAAAGCCACTGCAGTTCATTGATTTAAACGCCCAGTTTAGAAGCAAATCCCCATAGCAAACCTCTTCTAAACTGGGCGTTTCCCGAGACAGGTGTCATCAGAGAGGATTTAGACAGAAAAGAACAACCTTAACTTCAGAAGCTCATAAGTACTGAAAGGATTAATATTTTTTAATAGAAGTAATTTACAAATCTGTTTAACTTTCTGGAGCCAGTTGATATATATAAAAACGTTTTTTTCCTGGACTACCCCTTTAAATCATTGATCTGCAGCGGCTTCTGGAGGGTTGGGGGGGGGGGCTGCGGGAGAAATAGCCGATAACTTATACCGTAATATCGGTATAAGTTATCGGTTATCGGCCTCAAAGTTCACAGATTATCGGTATCGGCCCTAAAAAATCAATATCTGTCGATACATAGCTTGTATATTTCTTTGCACCGTAGTGTTAAATGTTTACATGCACATTTACCTTCTACCTTGGCACAATTCTGTTACTGGGCATTGTTAAGACCTCCACTGTTCTTTTTTCTCATTGGTTTTCCCTGGATATGTGGGCATCTGTATTTATTTACTTACCTCTCTCCTTTGTTGGTATTTGAATGTTTTAAATGTCTGTGCTTGTATTGATGTTAAATACATTTTGATAAATTGATCTATATACGCCTCTTTGCTGTCTCTAATCTCACAGCATAGCCAGATCCTTCCTAAGCATTTCTTTTACTGTCTGGCAGGTACGTACTAAAATCACCTTATGGTGGATACAGGCCCGTCGCTACAGGACCGGCAAACCAAGCATTTGCTTGGGGCCCCGAGCTGGCTGGGGGGCCCCGAGCAGAGCCAGTGCTTGCCGTCCTGTAGCGACGGGGCAATTCCCCCCATCACCAGGGCCGGATTAACAATCATGCTCTTGGAGCTTGTGCTCCGGGCCCCAGACACCCAGTCAAACAAGAGGGCCCCCAAATGCCTGACATTTTTTTTAAAATACACTCATTTGCAGCTTTGGAGTTCTTCTCACCTCACCACAATCACGCTCCCCCACCCCCGCTGCACTTGGTATCTTCCCTCAGTATCTTCCCTCAGCCCGGACTCTTCTCTCAGCCGTCTGAGCAGGAGGAGGGGGAGGGGGGAGGAGAGAGCACAGAGATGTGAGGAAAGGAGACCGCAGAGGCTGTACAACATGGGGCCTGACTATAGTAGGTGTCCCTGCATGTATATATGTATAAGCGTGTGTGTGTGTGGATATATATATATATATATATATATATATATATGTGTGTGTGTACATATGTGTATGTCTATGTACTGTGCCTGTGTGTGTGTTACTTCTGTGGATCTATACCAGTGTTTCCCAACCAGGATGCCTCCAGCTGATGCCTCCAGTTGTTGCAAAACTACAACTCCCAGCATGCCCGGACAGCCAAAGGCTGTCTGGGCATGCAGGGAGATGTAGTTTTGCAACCTCTGTAGGCATTCTGGTTGGGAAACACTGATCTATTCTATCTGTGTGTGTATGATGCATGTATAGTATGTAATGTGTACAGTATGTGTGTGTGTATATGATGCATGTATAGTATGTTATGTGTACAGTGTGTTGTGTGTCTATGATGCATGTACAGTATGTAATGTGTACAGTGTGTGTGTGTATGATGCATGTACAGTATGTAATGTGTAAAGTGTGTGTGTATGATACATGTACAGTATGTAATGTGTACAGTATGTGTGTGTATGATGCATGTATAGTATGTAATGTGTACAGTGTGTTGTGTGTGCATGATGCATGTACAGTATGTAATGTGTACAGTATATGTGTTGTGTGTATGATGCATGTACAGTATGTAATGTGTACAGTATGTGTGTGTATGATGCATGTATAGTATGTAATGTGTACAGTGTGTGTATGATGCATGTACAGTATGTAATGTGTACAGTATGCGTGTATGATGCATGTACAGTATTTAATGTGTGCAATATGTGTGTTGTGTGTATGATGCATGTACAGTATGTAATGTGTACAGTATGTGTGTTGTGTGTATAATGCATGTACAGTATGTAATGTGTACAGTGTGTTGTGTGTATGATGCATGTACAGCATGTAATGTGTACAGTATGTGTGTGTATATGATGCATGTACAGTATGTAATGTGCACAGTGTGTTGTGTGTGTATGAAGCATGCATGTACAGTATGTAATGTGTACAGTGTGTTATGTGTGTATATAATGCATGCAGTGGCGGATCCGGGGGGGGGGGGTACGGGGAAATTGCCCCCCCCCCAGATAAATTTCCCCATCACTTTTAAGGACATCCCTCTTAAGGACATCCCATGCCTCTGTTAGCCCACTGACGTCCCGTGCGTGCGCCCATTGGAAAGCAACGCGGAGGAGCGGAGCAGCGAACAGGACATGCGCTGGCCAGCATGGTAAGTGACCAGCGGCACATCAGCTTCAGTGCTCCGACCACCGCTCCTCCAGTCCCGGGACCTGCCGCTATGGTGGCCGGACCAGAGGAGCAGTGGTCGGAGCACTGAAGTAGGGCAGTAATCAGGCATACAGCCTCCAGCCATACACTGTATGGCTGGAGGCTGTATGTCTGTGGGGGAACATACTACACCTAATGTGGGGGGACTATACTGCACCTAATGTGGGGGAACTACAGCCTAATGTGGGGGACTGTACAGCACCTATTGTGGGGAACTATACTGCACCTAATGTGGGGAACTATACTGCCTAATGTGGGGGAACTGTACTGCACCTAATGTGGGGGACTATACTGCACCTAATTTGGGGAGCTATACTGCACCTAATGTGGGGAACTATACTGCACATAATGTGGGGACTATACTGCACCTAATGTGGGGAAACTATACTGCACCTAATGTGGGGAACTATACTGCACCTAATGTGGGGTACTATACTGCACCTAATGTGGGGAGCTATACTGCACCTAATGTGGGGGGCTATACTGCACCTAATGTGGGGGAACACTGCTAGCCTAATGTGGGGAGAACTCTGCTGCACCTAATGTGGGGGAGGAACTCTGCTGCACCTAATGTGGGGGGAACTCTGCTGGATCTAATGTGGGGGGAACTGTGCTGCACCTAACGTGGGGGGAACTGTGCTGCACCTAACGTGGGGGGAACTGTGCCACACCTAACGTGGGGGGAAATGTGTCGCACCTAACGTGGGGGGAACTGTGCTGCAGCTAACATGGGGAGAACTGTGCTGCACCTAATGTGGGAGAACTGTGCTGCACCTAACGTGGGGAGAACTGTGATGCACCTAATGTGCGGGCCTCGTATCGACGTTCGCTCACGTCGTGCTCCCAGAAGTCAAGGGCCGGCGTTACTACGTCCTGACGCCGGCCCTAGAGCGTGACATGCATGAACATCAGGGGGGGGGGGGGCTCCATGTCCATTTTGCTTGGGGCCCCCAAATTCCTTCAAACGGCCCTGGGTGGATAGCCCCTTTAAGTCTAAAATAAAGGTGCAAAAAGTATTCCTTTCTGTTAGAAAATGCCTGCTGGAGTTAAAATACATATGAAGCTATTGCAAGACTCATGGCCCAGATTTATCAAACTGTGTGAGAGAGAAAAAGAGTGATTTTCCCCCAGAAACAGCTCAGCTAATGAGCTATGGTAAAGTGAAAGCTGAGCTGTGATTGGTTTTTGTGAGGAAATCACTCAATTTGTTCTCTCATTTTGCTAAATCTGGGCCAATGTCTTTTGCTAAGCATTCAAAAATACAGGTCTTCAGTCTAAGTGAAGATGCATACATTTTTCAAGTGTTCCATAAAAAATTGGGAGATGCAATAAGATTGGTGTTCCAAAATAGTTAAGAAGAAATAGCTTTTGTATGAAAAGGCTAAGAAAATATCCACGTTTTTTAAACACAAGCAGAAATGCTATCTGTTTGAGTAAACCCAGAAAATACACGTAACTTGGCCTTAGATGCCTACTCCATGTTCACTCTCAATGCTTTCAATTCATATTCACATAAACACAGGTAGGAACACTATGGCCCTCATTTACTGTTGTGCTACCAGCAAAGGGCCACTGAACACATACAGAGGTATCAAATATAGACAACAATTTAACCCCTAAGGGTTAACAAAAACCTCTATATAAGTATGGGTTCTTGATAAAACATAACTTTTATTACTGTACCTCTTGTTACGTTCCTTGAGGGGTGTAGTTTCCAAAATAGTATGCCATGTGTTTATTTTTTGCTGTTCTGGCACCATAGGGGCTTCCTAAATGTGACATGCCCCCCAAAAATCATTTCAGAAAAACTGACACTCCAAAATTTGTTGCACCTTCCCTTATGAGCCCTCTACTGCACCTGCTGAACACTTCAGGTAGACATAAGAGGTGTTTCCTTACACTAGAGAAATTGGGTTACTAATTTTGGAGGCTTTTTCTCCTTTTACCCCTTGTAAAATTTCAAAAACTGGGTCTACAAGAACATGCCAGTGTAAAAAATGAAGATTTTGAATTTTCTCCTTCACTTTGCTGCTATTCCTGTGAAACACCTAAAGGGTTAACAAACTTTCTGAATGTCATTTTGAATACTTTGAGGGGTGCAGTCTTTATAATGGGGTCAATTATGTGGTATTTCTAACATGAAGGCCATTCAAATCCATTTCAAAACAGAACTGGTCCCTGAAAAACTCTGATTTTGAAAATGTTGTGAAAAATTGGAAAATTGCTGCTGAACTTTGAATGCCCGGGTCCTTAAGGGGTTAACATGTGTGAAACCTTGGCAGGGGAGTTTGCTGGTGCTAATGTCAATTCCTCTAAAAGTATTTTAGTTTACATATGTCTATCTTATAACAGCCATGACTATGCGCCTGTAGTCGAAAATCGCTGGTGTGGTCTGACCACTCAGTCTGTATATTTGCTTTAAACTAAGAAATACATTCTACATTTGCTGAACTTGCTGGACGCCTTTTACTTTTCACACCAAAAATAAGTCAGTGTAAGAAGAATGTGTGTAAGAAGAAGTGTGCTTTAGCCACCAATGTGTTATCTGCTTGAAATTCAGCTTTATTTTAGGAACTTGATTTATTGCAAAGTGGCAACGAATCAAACTGAGCTCCACTCTATAGCTGGCCATACAAATTGTATATTAGAATTTCCAAAGGACTGGCTTACCATCTAAAGTGTATGGGGACCTCATGACTCCTCCTTAGAGAAAGGTCAGGCATGTTGGATTTCTCATGGACAAATATTAGGGAGATACGCTGTCACCAAAGGAGTCTGGCAGCTGCTTTCTTCTATCTCACCATTAAAGGGGTACTCGGCCCTTAGACATCGTATCCCCTATTTAAAGCATAGGGCATAAGATGTCTGAGCCAGATGACTGGCGATGCGGGGCAGAGGCTCATGATGGCACGGTCACACCCGGTGGTGATGTCATGGCCACGCCCCCTCAATGCAAGTCTATGGGAGGGGGGGTGACGCCCCCTTCCGTAGACTTGCATTGAGGGGGCATGGCCGTGACATCACAAGAAAGCAGCTGCTCTAAACGAACGCCAGGTACAGCAGGGAGATCGTGGGGATTCCCAGCGGCAGGACCCCCACGATCAGACATCCTTTGGATAGGGGATAAGATGTCTAGGGCTGGAGTACCCCTTTAAGAACACAGTCAAGTGTCCATGTGTATGGGGTGATATGGAGTTATAGCTGTTTCTTGTAGAAGTGTTCAGCCATCAGCAATCTAAAATGTAAAGCCAGCTTGGACACCAGACACTATAATCAATAAGACCGGATGATAAAGTATCTGATTGGCTTATGCATACAGAGGAATATCAAGAAAATGGGGCAAAACATGAGAAAATGTATAGAATCATGCAACTTGGCATGTATATGTTATATGTCAGGGACGCCGCTGCTCAGCTTTTGGAACAAACTGTTCAGAATGCTGAAGCTGGTGCCAAGAGCTCGTGATGTCATAGCCCAGCCCCCCTCATGATATCATGCCCCACCCCTTAATGCTAGTCGATGGGAGGGGCCGTGATGGCTGTCACGCCCTCTCCCATAGACTTGCATTGAGGGGGTAGGTTGTGGCATCATGAGGGCGGGGCTATGACATCACAAGCTCCCGGCTCCAGCATTCAGAACAGTTTGTTCCAAACGCTGAGCAGCGGAGTACCTCTTTAAGGTAATGTCCAATACCATAGGTTTATTGTTGTTGAAAACACTGTCAGAGAATGATGTGTGTATGTATGTATATACTTGTGTATATATGTGCAGTATGTGCATATGAAGGCGGAGTACATCAAGAAATCTATGCATGCTATTGAATTCATCCCGCATGCCATTTCAGTTTATTAAAGAAGTCAAAAATTCATAAAATACTGATGGAATATGGTGTAAATGCTTCATCACCCTACCCATCATTTGCTTTTCAATATAGATCCGAATGATCTTTCCTACTATTTTGCAATCACCTACCTGCACAGCTAATATTTTGTGAGCATTCTCTTGAGAGGCTGCCTGGAACCTGGCCAGCCCAGCCTGGTTATAGAGACCTCGTTGTTTGAAGAACTCCACCAAAGCCCGGTGCATCCTGCTCTGCAGCACGGAGATCTACAAAAAAAAACAGAAAGAAGAGGAGGGGGTGAACGAAAAAAAACCACAAGGCAGAGCAGGAAAGGAAATTAATGGCAGTGTTCAAGAAGAATGATGGAGGGAAATATAGAAAGCAGTCAATAGCCCATTCTGCACTGTACAGACCTGACAGGAATTTCACAGTCTCTTGGTTTTTCAGCCCACTCATGTGCATTCATCAGAAACCAGTCACATCTGGCTGCCAGGATGGGGGGTTAATTTTCTCTAAATGCCTCAGCAGTTTTGTTCTAGCTGAAGCAAACTCTGTGACTGCAAAGCTGATGAGTAAAATATTTCTACTTCACCCAGTTTAACTCAAAACCGATAGCTTTAGAACATATTGAACATTTTTGTTTGGGCTTTTATTTGATAAAAGGAATCCTCCGAGGCCTTCCGAGCAACGCGTCAGGTCAGCAAAACATTTAAAATGCAAGGTTAGGACTTTGATGGACATCATGTTTTCCCTTCTTTTCCTTGTACAGCTTATCATAGCCTGGCAATGTGTGCTACAGAGCATGACAAAACTAAAGAGAATTAACTCAGCCATCAAACGCTGAGAGAGAACAATAACAGGATAGAAAATTCCACACAGAACTCCCTATTAATCTGACTCGCTATGAACATATGACATGTCAACATGCACCTATGCTAGAGCGAAAGTCGATTGTGAAAAAGTGACGCAAGGTGTCTTCTAAAATGTATCACATCCTGAGGATCACACAGCAGTACAATGACTAGAAAAAATTGTAGTGCAAATCTATATATATATATATATATATATATATATATATATATATGTACGGACATCCAAACTGTAACATTGTAGCAATACAATTTATTGTTCATGTAACATTAAAGCTCTGAAAGATCAGGCAGAACTTATCATTTAGTTTGTAAATTAAGAATGCACCATTAAAACCATTAAAGACCATCTCCACTAACTAAAAAAAGAACACTAAAAAGCTATAGCCTCCGGGAGTGTGCATGGTCATGGAAGAAGCAGTCACAAGCAGGTCCTGGTGCCCCTATAACACCAGTATTATAAATGGCACAGGGTAGGTGGGCAGCCTTGTAGCCTTCCTACAGATTTTCTGTTCAATCCAGGAGCCTTAAAGGGGAACTCTGGTGGAAAAAAAAAAATGTTTTCAAATAAACTGGTGCAAGAAAGTTAAACAGTAAATTTGGAAATAACTTGTCCGTGTCAGGAACTGTCCAGAGCAGGAGAGGTTCTCTATGGGGATATGATTCTAATCTGGACAGTTCCTGACACGGACAGGGGTGTCAGCAGAGAGCACGGTTGTCAGACAGAAAAGTAATTCACACATTTCTGTTTTTACAGCAGCTAATAAGTACTGGAAGGATTAAGATTTTTAATAGAAGTAATTTACAAATCTGTTTAACTCTCAGGCACCAGTTGATTTGAAAGCATTTGTTTTCCACTTGTTTCCACCGGAGTTCCCCTTTAAATATTTCTCTTGCTATAGCAATATGGTGGATGCTGGGAGGAGAGCAACATGGAAAATAATACATTCCAGATCCAAAATTCTGAATGACTAAGGAAGATCATGGACAAATATTTTAAGTTACAGAAGTAACTAATAATTTTAGTATGATAGGATTATGTCTTTATTTTAAGCTGTGTTTACCGGAATGTGCTATAGCAAAAATACCACTGGGTGGCTCATTATGACTGAATATAAAAATACACCCAAAGTTTTGATTTGTCAGGGTCTGGGTGCTGGGATCTCTACCGAATGCTTAAAGGACATCTTCAGCAAAATACAACTTATCCCCTAGGGGGGATAAGTGTTTGATCACGGGGACCCCACATTCCCGCTCTATGTGGCTAATGTGCGTAGCATCAACCTTACTGAGGTCGATGATACGCCCCCTCCACGCCCCCTCCCAATACAGTTCTATGGGAGAGGCGGAGAGACACGAACGCTGCCTCCCCACCTCTCCCATAGAGATACATGGAGGAGGCATGTTGGCCGCGAGGTCATGCTGCGGCCAGCACACCTTCTGCAAGGGAGAGCCCTGGCAGAGCCATGGCCCCGTGCAGGAGATCACGGGGGGTGTCAGCGGTGGGTTCCCCCCGATCAAACACTTATCCCCTATCCTGTGGATAGGGGATAAGTTGTATTTTGCTGCAGATGTCCTTTAAGCGAACATGCAGCCGCACCCACTTCCATTTAGCTCTGCTTGAACTTATGTATAGATAACAGAAATTCCATAGACTATGAGAGGGCCACATTAATCTGGTGACAAGAACCCTGATCACTGTATTGGTTGTCTTTTACAAAACACTCTCATTTACTAGTGGTTAGAGAGACTCGAGCAGCAACTCACAAGTACCGCAGACTAGGAAGCTTGCACTCTCTCTATAGTCCGCATTAAATAACAGTGATTTAAGAAAAAAACTACAACCCCAAAAAAAGTAAAATGTTTTAATGTTTTAACCAGGGTCTATAGAACCTTGTTAAAGGGAATCGGTCATCACCTAATATTACCTATTGTTCGAGTATTTTTTTTATGGGGAACTTTGGTGGGAAAAAAAACGTTTTCAAATGGTGAAAAAAGTTAAACAGATTTGGAAATTACTATGTACATATGTTAAGCCTTCTAGTACTTATCAGCTGCTGTATACTACAGAGGAAGTTGTGTAGTTCTGACCACATCTCCCATATGACCACATTGCTCTCTGCTGCAACCTCTGTCCATGTCAGGAACTGCCCAGAGCAGGATCAGTTTACTATGGGGGTTTGCTTCTACTCTGTATTACAACAACCTTTTTAGGGGTCGCCCCCCAAGGGGTTAACCCTAAACTAGAAACCCCCCTTAAAACTGAATTTTATTGAGTCATTTAAAATGTGTGAGCTCCGGTATAGTGTTTAAAAACACAGCTAGTAGTTGCCTATATAGTATGCATGCATCCTGTAACTTCTTTAATAGTGATACTGTGCTTTGACAGCACTAATGTGCAGATGTCGCTGCACTAACAGATGGGCACTGATAGCTGCTGGTTAAAACATGAATAGCCCTCCGCTTCCCGACGTTTCGTTGGTTTATCCAACGAAACGTCGGGAAGCGGAGGGCTATTCATGTTTTTAACATGTTTTTAAACATGGCTGGCCCCATAATAACGTCAGACAATAGAAACAGTCAGACAATAGAAACAGTAGAAAAAAACATGTATCTGTCTCTTATCAATTTCTAAATAATAATATAACAATATAATAATAGTGCTATATTCTATCACTAGTTTTGTATGTGCCCACTACAATGTTTAACCCCTTAAGGACTCAGGGTTTTTCCGTTTTTGCACTTTCGTTTTTTCCTCCTTACCTTTTAAAAATCATAACCCTTTCAATTTTCCACCTAAACATCCATATTATGGCTTATTTTTTGCATCGTCAATTCTACTTTGCAGTGACATTAGTCATTTTACCCAAAAATGCACGGCGAAACGGAAAAAAAAATCATTGTGCGACAAAATCGAAAAAAAAACGCCATTTTGTAACTTTTGGGGGCTTCCGTTTCTACGTAGTGCATATTTTGGTAAAAATTACACCTTATCATTATTCTGTAGGTCCATACGATTAAAATGATACCCTACTTATATAGGTTTGATTTTGTCGCACTTCTGGAAAAAATCATAACTACATGCAGGAAAATTTATACGTTTAAAAATGTCATCTTCTGACCCCTATAACTTTTTATTTTTCAAAGTACAGGGCGGTATGAGTGCTCATTTTTTGCGCCGTGATCTGAAGTTTTTATCGGTATGATTTTTGTTTTGATCGGACTTTTTGATCACTTTTTATTCATTTTTTTAATGGTATAAAAAGTGACCAAAATATGCTTTTTTGGACTTTGGAATTTTTTTGCGCGTACGCCATTGACCGTGCGGTTTAATTATTGATATATTTTTATAGTCCGGACATTTACGCACGCGGCGATACCACATATGTTTATTTATTTTTTTTTTACACTGTTTTATTTTTTTTATGGGAAAAGGGGGGTGATTCAAACTTTTATTAGGGAAGGGGTTAAATGACCTTTATTAACACTTTTTTTTTTACATTTTTTTTGCAGTGTTATAGGTCCCATAGGGACCTATAACATTGCACACACTGATCTCCTATGCTGATCACTGGCGTGTATTAACACGCCTGTGATCAGCATTATCGGCGCTTGACTGCTCCTGCCTGGATCTCAGGCACGGAGCAGTCATTCATCGATCGGACACCGAGTAGGCAGGTAAGGGCCCTCCCGGTGTCCGGTCAGCTGTTCGGGACGCCGCGATTTCACCGCGGCGGTCCCGAACAGCCCGACTGAGCAGCCGGGTCACTTTCAGTTTCACTTTAGAAGCGGTGGTCAGCTTTGATTTATTCTGATGCCATATTTGGAGTCGGGAAGGAATTTTTACCTCTAGTATGAGTTTTTTTTTCCTTCCACTGGATCAACTCAACAGGAACTCAATAGGAATATAGGTTGAACTTGATGGACTCTGGTCTTTTTTCAACTTTATAAACTATGATACAATATATAAGTTATCATTGACCAATAGCTGCTTAGGTCCCACTGATATTCATACGATATGTTGAGGAATATGTTTTGGTGGCTTGGTATTCTTAACTGTAGAGCATGTTAATAATACAGTATAACATAAGATTTTTGATGACCATGCCTGTTCCTTCATGGCTTTGAGACGACCAGTCAACTGTGTGTGTCTATAGACCTATTTTGTCTTCGAATATAGTCCTATAAATTCTGCGTGCCTGTTGAAAATGGACAAGTAAAACTTGCTTCAAGTTTGACTGAAATCCCTGCCTCCAAAAAGTAATGATCTACAATCTAGAGAAGATACAGTTTCATCCTTTTCACAGAATGACAAAGCTGGTAGCTGTCAAGTCTAACTCACCAATATATAAGATATATTTATACAATTGCCACAACCCAAAAAGCTTAAATTGAACAAGCTGGAAAGATTCTAAATCAATAAGAACAGTTATAGGGGTACTCCACTGGAAAACACTTATTTTTTTTTTTTTTTTCAATCAACTGGTGCCAGAAAGTTGTACAGATTTGTAAATTACTTCTATTAAAAAAAAACTTATTCCTTCCAGTACTTATGAGCCACTGTATACTACAGAGGAAGTTCTTTTCTTTTTGAATTTCCTTTCTGCCTGACCACAAGTGCTCTCTGCTGACACCTCTGTCTATGTCAGGAACTGTCCAGAGCAGGATAGGTTTGCTATTGGGATTTGCTCCTACTCTGGACAGTTCCTAAAATGCAGAGAGCAGCAGAGAGCACTGTGGTTTGACAGAAAGGAAATTAAAAAAGAAAATAAATTCCTCTGTAGTATTCAGCACCTGATAAGTACTGGAAGGGTTACATTTTTTTAATAGAAGTAATTTACAAATCTGTTTAACTTTCTGGCACCAGTTGATTAATAAAAAAAATTTCAGTGGAGTACCCCTTTATAGGGATAAGAAACAGAATTTGTATAGATTTTATGTTCAGCTATATGTGTAAGAGCACTGCTTCCTGTATCTGGACTCCTTACAGAGACACACAGGTAATAGCTGTAGGGACAAAAATATACACATTTTTTAACCAATGTATATTACAAATATTTATTTATTTATTTATATAGTGCCTACAGATTCCGCAGCGCTTACAATTATGGGGTACAAACAAAGACAAGTATCAGACATAAAATTACACAATAACTATTCAAACAAGAGGTGTGGGGATATGTTGGGGATATGTTGGGGATATGTTGAGGATATGTTTAGGATATGTTGGGGATATGTTGGGGATATGTTGAGGATATGTTGGGGATATGTTGAGGATATGTTGAGGCCAATTAGAGACTGTTGTAGGCCTGTCTGAAGAGATGTGTTTTTAGGCCACGTTTGAAACTATGGATGTTGTTGTTGAGTCTGAGGGATTGAGGGATAGCATTCCAGAGAACCGGTGCAGCACGAGTGAAGTCTTGGAGACGGGAGTGAGAAGTTCGGATTATAGAAGGTTAGTGTGAGATCATTAGCAGATTGGAGAGAACGTGTAGGATGGTAAACGGAGATGAGAGAGGAGATGTAGGGAGGTGCAGCATTGTGGAGAGCTTTGTGTGTGAGACTGAGGATTTTGTACAGTATTCTGGACTGAATTGGTAACCAGTGTAGTGACTGGCACAGGTAGGAGGCGTCTGTGTAGTGGCTGGAGAGGAAGATGAGTCTGGCTGCGGCATTAAGGATGGACTGGAGAGGAGAGAGTTTGGAGAAAGGAAGGCCTATTAGTAAAGAGTTACAGTAGTCGAGGCGGGAGTGAATCAAAGCAATAATGAGAGTTTTAGCAGTTTCAGTAGTGAGAAACGGGCGGATTCTTGAAATGTTTTTGAGATGCAGGTGACAAGAACATGAAAGAGACTGAATATGGGGAGTGAAAGACAGATCAGAGTCAAGTATAACTCCAAGACAACGAGCCTGCTGCCCGGCAGTTATGGTAGTACCACATACCGAGATGGAAATGTCGGGGTTAGGTACAGTATCAGTTGATGGAGAAAAGACAAGAAGTTCTGTGGTTTAAATATAAATGTAATGGTATTATCTACATTATGTAAAAAGTTTTTGTTAACAACAGGTACACTTTAAACCCAAATATGTTAGTGTACAGAGGACACGGAGAAGACATCATTCTTTATATGGTTTTGGTAAAACCATTGGTGATTGATTTATAGAGCAGAAACATTTATTATTATGATTATTATTATTATTTTTATGGTGCCCTTGGTTCCAGCAGTAAATGGAGCTATAGATGACCAGTCTGTCGCACAAAATGGACTCCAAAGGAGCCCAATTAATCCCATTTACTTTAATAGATCTCATTGGGTTCCTGGCCAGTATTCATCATTTCACTGGATTCTAACCAGACAAAAAATTGTGTTGATTTAGTTTTTTAATCTGTTTATTTGGACCGATTCTGCAATGGAGGCTCCAAATGTACAATAGTCTATCTGAGGAGCTGGTTTTAGCAGAAACAGTTTAAGTACAAAGTTCATGAAGACTTATCTAAATCTATGAAATCCTGGTCTGAATGTATTTTTTTTATTTTATTTACATTTTAGAACATTTTGTCCAAAACTGGAAAAAGGAAAAGGAAAACAACGTTCTATGAGGTATCCCCTCCTTCCATTAAACCACATTATCTCAGTAATTCCCTTTACAGCTGTAGTGTCGGTACCCTTGGACAACCGGGCACTTCTCCAGTTTTCCTTACCTACTTACACATATTATATCCAGATATGTATTTAGGACAGGTGTATAATAACTAAACCAAAAAATCTTAGGTAGTTCCCATGGTCAATGCAATATACCAACCCCCCTTAGAGCTTAAGCCCCTTAGGGACTAATTCCGTTTAGTTAAGGAACCCCCCTATCATAAAATAATTTCTTTATTGCTTCTTTTTTTTTTTTTACATTTTTTTTTTTTAAAGGCGTTTGTATCCTGCGAAACATTGGGGAGGTCTATTTGTGATATGTTTTATATGGTATGGTCTGTAGATTATGGGAAACACTAGCCAATAATGATTGGAATCTAGCATTCAGTGGACAATTTAGGTGAATTAATACTCATTGGACATCTCTGAATATCCCATGATAGAAATATTGATAAATACGTATAACATTTGCCATATATTATCACTTTGTAATTTTTAATACACCTCTTTATATATATTGTGTGCACCAAGGGGATAATTAATTATTAATATTATTATTATTATTATTATTATTATTATTATTATTAATTAAGAAAATGATTTTCTAATTAGAGGGATCTCTAGTTAAAGGGAATTTGTCCCTGAGGGGTGCAAGCCCTTAGGGGGTTTGGTATATAATTTTATGACCAGTGCACACAAACTGGAAAGAAGCATCAGCAGTGGGGGCAAGGTTATGATAGCAGCAGCTCTGCAGCATTGAGGGAACAGCTGACAGGCTGTCTAAGGAAGCTATGGGGCAACTTAGTGGCATTCTATTGGGTTACATTGGCATAAAAAACATTAGTTTGTATATACATTACCAAAGAATGGGGGTTTGTGTTGTCTACAAGAAACTTATGTCAAAGGAAGACATTGTCCGGTATCCCTGATCTTTTAGGACCCTAGAAAAGCCCTTATTTTACCGTAAAATATCCTCTTCAGTTTTGCTTGAATAAAATGTTTCCAATTTACAGTACTGGTAAACAAATACTGCTAAGTTTGTCAGTAAATACTTTTGCCATAAAGACAGCATTAAGCGAGAGGGGAAAAAAACAATATAAACATAAGACACAATGATGTTGGTACAGTAATGTGCACTGCAATAGAACCCATTTTAATGTGCATTTAATATTTATTATTCTGTTAACATAATTAACAGTTTGGATCACATTTCTGCTTTACATTTAAGAGTCTAATTTTGTATTAGTTACCAAGCACAACATAACAAGCAATGCAATGTCATCATCATGGACTGCTATTGCTACAGCTGATATGCAAATTAATGCATTGAAAGAATCCATGGTGCTGGTACAGCACATTCTCAATGGTCTGGAACCCTCCTGACCAATCACAATCCAGACTTCCTCAAGCTTGATAGTCAATTAAGGCTTTGTGTTTGTCAAGGAAGTTGCAGAGACCATAATCTTAACAATTCACTACACTTTCATGAACGCTATTTTTCTACATGCTTAGACAACTTCTTATAGGATCACTAGATATATATTTTACTGCTATGATTACACACACAGACACACATATATATATATATATATATATATATATATGTATATATATATATATATATATATATATATATATCGTGCAAGAGGACTTTACTGCAGCACTCCAACTCAGTGAAAAAGTGGCTTTTATTCCATCTTCATTGGTTCAGCTCCTGTGCAGCCTTTTTCAAGCGAGAAGTGACTATATGAAGGTATACAGATGCCAAAGGTGAATTTCAATTGGTATAGAATTTCAATAAAAAGCACACATATAAATATATCATTGGTGAAATACATAAATAAGCGTTTATATAACCAAATTACACACACCCTAAAGAAAAGTCATCAAGGGGTGATGTAACGCGTGGGGCTTAGGAGGGCACCTGCCTGGATCCATACCCTCCACCCGCTGTCCCTGGCCTCTTTCTCCCAGTGTCCCATTGGTTATTGATACAAAATACGGTTACTGTACAGGATGTATGGTCAATATTGCTCGGGGGAAAGTTTATGTACTGCATTGTTTGTGTTCTCTATGTTGGGCCATTAGGGTGAGTGCAATTTATATACATATAGTGCAGGTGCCCTTAGAGAGGTCTGAGCGCCCCCCCCCCCCCCCCCCCTGTTGTGGAGTGGCCTTTGGGTCTTTTAAAATGTTTTTAAATGTCTGTCTGATTAGTTTTGGCTTTGGAATCATGTAATAAAGATTGTTATGCTTTTACAAAATTGGATGTGCGCTGTATGGTGTATTCGTTTTCCTTTTTGTTGAACTATATATCAAAATTGGTAAGTGAACATACATAAAAAGCATTAAAATTGCAGATTAATGTGAAGTACTTAATTACAGTGTACGTGTACCTTACAAAGTAATAAAAAAAAGGGTTCACTCTCCCAAAAGTGGCCAGCACTGGCCAGCGTGGAAGCACTGTCAAAAAAATCCATGCACATATGCATTGAGTCTATAGCAACCTCGGCAGCCATATAAGTGATGATCATCTCAGTAACAGGCAAATACAACTGAGGATCATGCATAACTTAGTGTGTTACCCGTGATTCTGCCACATGGGTCAGAGGGAAACTCATAGAATGCGTGGTATGATACAATTGTTAGCAAGTCATACAAACATACAATGGTCTAAGCGACAGCTGGCAGCCTAAAGCACTGGGACATAGACTATGGGCAAATAATAGATATATAAATATGTAGTTGTAGCCCATCCTTGCAAGATATATCTACTGTATATCTCTATCTATCTATCTATTCTCTAGGTCCATGCTAGCTTTAGCCACAAACACACAGCATAAATAAAAAAAAACTTTACAGATTTGCTATTTATTGACATGAAGAGGGAATAAAAGACACACTTTTTTTCACTGATATTTTTTTTTTACTCATTTACCATTTTACATAAGTAAAAAGATATGAAAAGTCTGTGCTGGCAGAGAAGAGCCATTTGGCCCATCTAGTCTGCCCAATATTCTGAATATTTACCTAAAGCTGATAGCTCAACCCCAGTAAAATGACCTCTGCACAGGTCACATGCATGCAGAGCATGCCCAGAAACCTCTCCCATTCATGTCAGTGAGTCAACTCCAGACTATTGTTAACTATACTGTATCTGGGGGGGCTTGCTTTAACCCCTTAAGGACTCAGGATTTTTCCGTTTTTGCACTTTCGTTTTTTCCTCCTTACCTTTTAAAAATCATAACCCTTTCAATTTTCCACCTAAAAATCCATATTATGGCTTATTTTTTGCGTCGCCAATTCTACTTTGCAGTGACATTAGTCATTTTACCCAAAAATGCACGGCGAAACGGAAAAAAAATCATTATGCGACAAAATCTAAGAAAAAACGCCATTTTGTAACTTTTGGGGGCTTCCGTTTCTACGCAGTGCATATTTCGGTAAAAATGACACCTTATCATTATTCTGTAGGTCCATACGGTTAAAATGATACCCTACGTATATAGGTTTGATTTTGTCGCACTTCTGGAAAAAATCATAACTACATGCAGGAAAATTTATACGTTTAAAAATGTCATCTTCTGACCCCTATAACTTTTTTATTTTTCCACGTACAGGGCTGTATGAGGACTCATTTTTTGTGCCGTGATCTGAAATTTTTATCGGTATGATTTTTGTTTTGATCGGACTTTTTGATCACTTTTTATTCATTTTTTAATGGTATAAAAAGTGACCAAAAATGCGCTTTTTTTGACTTTGGAATTTTTTTTATGGGAAAAGGGGGGTTATTCAAACTTTTATTAGGGAAGGGGTTAAACGACCTTTATTAACACTTTTTTTGACTTTTTTTTGCAGTGTTATAGGTCCCATAGGGACCTATAACACTGCACACACTGATCTTTTACACAGATCACAGGCGTGTATTAACACGCCTGTGATCAGTGTTATCGGCGCTTGACTGCTCCTGCCTGGATCTCAGGCACGGAGCAGTCATTTGCCGATCGGACACCGAGGAGGCAGGTAAGGGCCCTCCCGGTGTCCTGTCAGCTGTTCGGGACGCCCCGATCGGCGGTCCCGAACAGCCCGACTGAGCAGCCGGGTCACTTTCACTTTCACTTTAGAAGCGGTCAGCTTTGACCGCCGCTTCTAAAGGGTTAATACCGCACATCGCCGCGATCGACGATGTGTGGTATTAGCCGCGGGTCCCGACCGTTGATGAGCGCCGGGACCGACGCGATATGATGCGGGATCGCGGCGTGATCCCGCTTCATATCGCTGGAGCCGGCGCAGGACGTAAATATACGTCCTGCGTCGTTAAGGGGTTAAAGCATATCTTCATATGTTGTTAAAAACTGCTGAGATTAGATGGTCAGAAAATAGAACCAGATTAAAAATTAAGAATATGTTTTAATGTCAGGCACTGATCAGTAAAAACAAGCATGTCTAGATGATACATTCACTTTAAATGTCATGTTTACAGTTGATGGCATCCAGACCTACCAACCAACTAATTAAATACTGTCATTGGAGTTATAAAAAGGTTTTCACATATCCAGCTTAGTGTCCTCCAACCGGTATCACTGCCAAAGCAGGAGCAGTGGGGGAATGAGACAAAGTTAGAAATAACACTTGGGACCAGAGAAGTAATTGAAGCTCTACTGTAAGACAAAAGTGGTAACTAACAATCCTCATAATATATTTTGCTAACACTATTACAATGTTTTTATGTATGCCATGTACTGTTTGGTTCAATTTTGCTGCTTTGGTACTGTCATCCATTTGTTGGTCACTAAGAACAGTCACTCACTATCGGTCTGATCTGTGTGAATGCTTTATATTTTATGGCAAAAAACTTACCAGTGGAACACAGGGAAACCTTTTCCAAAACATAGCCTGTTTATTTAGTTGTGACGTGATCCTGTCTTTGTCATTTATAGTACTTACATGGACATGAACGTGATTACCACTAATAAGATAAATATGTGATATCAGGTGAAGAATTATGCACAGAGAGGACACACAAAGAGAAATGCCAGTATCAGCTGTTGAATGTCAGTACATCTCTGAGGATTGCTATATCAAAAAGGGAGAAATTCCCACAAGACTTTAAATTGGTGAAAGTAAACAGAGAAAGTAATTGATGTATAAAGTTGTATAAAGTAGAAATTGTCATGATTGTCAAACTGTACTAGTGCAGTAAGTGAACCACAGATGAGAAGCCTCATAAACAGCTACAGCCTCGTAAAAGGTTAGAGAGCAACAGAAATACAGTATATAAAGCAGCATATTTATGAAAAAGATGCTTATAAACTACAAACAGAAGGATCGTGGCCAAATGTAGCTCTGAACAGGATGACAGATTTAGACCCTTTCTCCAAAGGTCAGTGCCACCTGTCCATTTATCATTGTTATTTAACTTCTCACATAAGAAAACATTTCTATTGTATTCTTATGATGTTTTCAATCATGAAAGACTGTTTTTTCTTTTAAGCCTTGAAAAAATAAATAAAAGAAATACACAATTATTTTGACCTGAAACCTGTCAAGACTTACTACACATCATCTTACTATCACATGGTAATTTCTGCCATACAAAAGGAAATATATACTTAGGGTTTTTTTAAGGACTAAACATATCACTCCCAAAATACAGTATTTTTTCTAATCTGTTTTTATTTTCTGTTAATGTTAGTTAAGATGTCTGCTTTACAACAGCCACAAGGACATATGTTTCATTGACTTCTATAAAGCTGAACCTCAATTCCCCTGTTCTTCTAGAAAGCTAAGGAGAGCTGAGTATGTACAGTCACAACTAGAGATGAGCGAATTTTTCAAAAATTTGATTCGGCCAATTCGCCGAATTTTCCCCAAAAATTTGTTTCGGTCCGAATTTATTTGCGATTAATCACTATTAAAAATGGCTATTTCTGGCCTACTGAGAGCCTCAATAGGGGTGTAGAACACTTTGCTTTATTAGAATCACTGTCGCAGAGCGGCACAATGACAGAGCCTGGAGGTGGCATCAGTATGAGGAGACCATAGTGTGGCTGAATGACACAGCATGAAGGTGGCAGCAGCATAAGGAGACCATATAGTGGCTGAAGGACACAGCTTGGAGGTGTCGGCAGCATGAGGAGAACATATAGTGGCTGAATGACACAGCCTAGAGGTGTCGGAAGCATGAGGAGACCATATAAAGGCTGGATGACTCAGCCTGGAGTTGGCGGCAGCATGAGGAGACCATAAAGTGGCTGAATGACACAGTGTGGAGGTGGCGGCAGCATAAAGAGACCATATAGTGGCTGAATGACATAGCCTGGAGGTGGCGGCAGCATGAGGAGAACATATAGTGGCTGAATGACACAGCCTGGAGGTGGCGGAAGCATGAGGAGATCATATAGTGGCTGAATAACAAACCGTGGAGGTGGCAGTAGCATGAGGAGACCATATAATGGCTGAATGACACAGCCTGGAATTGGTGGCAGCATGGGGAGACCATATAGTGGCTGAATGACACAGCCTGGAGGAGGCAGCAGCAAGAGTAGAACATATGGTGGCAGTATGAGGCAGCTTGGAGCTGGCATCAGCATGAGGAGAACATATGGTGGCAGAATGAGAAAGCCTGAAGGTGGCAGCAGCAGCATCAGGAATCTTGAAATTGACCCGGTGACAGAGTGGTGCGGTGGGTAGCAATACCAGTACCAGAAGGTCGGTGAAAAAAGGAGAACTTGGTATCAGATGTGTGACATCAAGCGGGTGGCAGGATCAGAATAGTAGCTGAGGCAGGTAGGCAAAAGAAAACACTCTCTTTTGTAAAAGTATTAGTGTGCACAAGTAAGTATTGAGGATATGCATTACGTAAAACTAAACTTTTAATAAAATGCTTAGGATAAAATGTATGGACACAAAAAATTTTTTTTAAATCAAACAAAAGGAAAGGTGTACAAAAAAACACCATGTGCCACCTACACCACCAAATAATGATGTGATGCAAAGACGTTTAAAAAGGTGGAAGGGAACAATGTATGGTCCATTGTAACCGGTGGCATTATTAAATTCCCTTCTTGGCAAGTGTTACTTGCCCTAAAAAGGGTGGCCCCACACAGGAATCACTCTGTATTTCCGCCTACAAACACTGCCATTTCCCAGGGTTTTTAGGTGGAAATCGGGATTGATTCATGTGTGGGGCCGCAATTGTTACTCACCCTAAAAAGGGCGGCCCCACACAGGAAACTCTCTATTTCCACCTAAAAACCCTGTGAAAAGGCAGTGTTTGTAGGGGGAAATAGGGAGAGGTTCCTGTGTGGGGTTGCCCTTTTTAGGGCGGGTAACACTTGCCAATAAGGGAATTAATAATGCAAGAGTAGGGCCTTACAGGGGAAGTTTTTACCCACATCGGTTACAATGGACCATATGTTGTTCCCTTCCACCTTTTAGAGGTCTTTGCATCACATTAATACTTGATGGTGTAGGTGGCACATGGTGTTTTTTGCACACCTTTCCTTTTGTTTGATTTCAAAACAATTTTGGGTACATATATTTTATCCTAAGAATATTATTAAAAGTCCATTTTTACGTAATGCATTTCCACAATACTTACCTGTGGTATGATGCGGAGGAATGTCTGTAACTGGGGAGCAGCGCCTTAAATATGTTTTGCACTATCCATATTTGTGAAGTGTTGGTGTGGCACCATGGTCGATCTACTCTGATGCATCAGGCATTGGTGGGTGGAAATCCTGTCATATCCATGCCTGATTCATCTTCACAAAGGTCAGTCTCTCCACATTTTTCGTGGACAGACGAGTTCCTCTATGGTCCCTGCCACACTAAACACACGCTCTAATGGCACACTACTGGCCGGGCAGGACAGCTTTTCCAGGGCAAACTCTGCTAGTTGCGGCCACAAATCAAGTTTGGTTGCCCAGAAGTTCAGCGGATCTTCAAGGTGTGTTGGCATGGTTATGTCAAGGTATGCCACCACCTGCTGGTTCAGGTCGTGCTCCATGTGTAACTGTTGCTGATGAGTTCCTTCACTATGCATATGAAGAAAAACACTCATCAGCGACTGTAGACTCAGCCATGGCAGTGGAAGGTGAGTGCAGAGGGCCCGCCGAGTCAGACCTGCAAAGGATGGACAATGGCGCAGATAGGCATCGGCCAACTGACTACGTAGGATGTCTCTGTAGTAGATCAGTTTGTGCTCCCTCTCAGTGGGTGTAAAAAAAGGCCCCCATTTTGTGCCGGTAGCGAGGGTCCAATAAGATGGAGAGCAAGAAGTCATCCCACTGGCGAATGGTGACAATTCAACGGTCACTACGCAAGCAAGTGAGCATGCATCGTGCCATTTGTACAAGTGACTCCATCTCCACTGCATACTGCCACGGTGTGTCTGGGTCCTCTGTATAACCTTCCTCATAACCCTCTAGCTCCCCTAGCTGCTCCTGCTCCTCCTCTCCTGTCAGATGACTAGAACAACCACCCATCTCGTGAAATCTAAACTGTGCTCCACTATGCTCCTCCCACTCCTCCTCCAGTTCAGCCCCCACAGGGCTCATGTGGCCGCCAGATGTAGGCGCCATGTCTCCAGTTCCCTGACCAGCCATTGTTTCCAACACATGTTGTAGTATATGAAGCAGTGGAATGAAGTTGTTCATCCCATAATCCTGGGGACTGACTAATAATGTGGCTTCCTCAAAGGGCCTGAGCAAACGGAAGGTGTCACGTCTGAGCTCCCACTGGTTGACATTGAAGTTACACAGTGGAGTCCCTCTATCCATTTGGATCATCAAGAAATCGGTGATGGCTTTCTCTGTTCGTATAGTCGGTCTAACATATGGAGGGTGGAATTCCAACGTGTTGAAACGTCGCAAATCAGACTATGTTGGGGGATACCGTTCTGACGCTACAGCTCGAGGAGGGTGTGCTTTGCGATGTATAAGTGGCTGAAGTGCATGCAAAGTTTCCTTCCCATTGTTAGGATGTCTTGCAGATGGGGGGAACACAATGCAGGGCGCATGTCTCAGGCTTCCTTGTCGCAGCACAGACAAGATGTTCTTCACGTTGTCGGTCACGATGGTTCCCATTTCCAGTTTTCGTGGAGTAAGCCATGATTCAATTTCTTTATGAATTACTTTTAGCAGTTCCTCCCCTGTGTGACTCCGTTCGCCAAGGCAAACCATGTGAAGAACAGCGTGAAACCGCAATGCCCTGCACACATGGTATGCTGGAGGGGCACTGAGACTTGTCCGTGCAGTAGAGGCTGAGGACACGTTGAAGGATCAGGAGGTGGAGTCACACACTGTTACAGGACCAACGGCCTGATAGCATGGAGGCAGAAGTGGCGTGACCTGTCCAAGTTGCTGTTATGGCTGTGCAGGAACCACATTCACCCAGTGGGCCATAAAGGACATGTATTGTCCCTGACCGTAGTTACAATTCCACACGTTGGCGCTGTTGTGCACTTTGGCACACACCGACAGGCTCAAAGAATGGCCCACCTTTTGTTCCACAAAATTGTGCAGGGCTGGTACTGCCTTCTTCGCAAAGAAAAGATGGCTTGGGACTCTCCACCTCGGCTCGGCACAAGCCATCAGTTCTCTGAAAGGTGCAAAGTCCACCAATTGAAAAGGGAGGGACTGCAGCACTAGCAACTTGGACAGGTGCACATTCAGCTTCTGCGCTGTTAGATGAGTGTGCGCATACTGTTGTCTCTTGAACATGGCTTCGCCGATGGATTGCTGGCAGAATGACTAACTTGAAGTAGGAGAAGCAGGAGCATCTAAAGCGACAGAAGACGGGTATGAAACACAGCTCCCTTCTGCTGAGGTGGTGGAGCCTTGGTTGTCTTAAACAGGGAGCGGCGTGCCACTGGGTGATGCAGCAGGCTGGACCACCACATCGGAGCCACGGTTCTCCCAGGCCGCTTTATGGTGACGCTGCATATGTTGACCCAGGGCTGTGGTGCAAACACTGGGACCCTGGCCAAGCTTCACCTTCTGCCGACACATCTTGGATGTGGTCATGTTAACCTCCTCCAGATGCTTGATGAAAAACTGCCACACCGCCAGGTAGCTGATTTTCCCCCCAACAGTCTGCACTAATTGGCTGCTACAGCTGCCAACTCCAGGAACCACTGTTTCACTACCTCCCGAGAAGGTAGGCTGCCTCGAAGCAGGTGGTTTACCCCAGTTACGTTTGGCTCCAGACTTCTGCCACCATGCTCAATGCCAACCATGCTACCACCTTGCTGGCTCAGCTGCTGCCTCACGGGCAACCTACAACCCTCTTCTCCTGATGATGATGATGAAGCCCCTCCTGCACCTGGCTCCCAAGTGCGATCGGCTTCATCCTCAACGAGTTGTGTCTGATGTCCTCCTCAGGTTCCTCAACAGTTTCTGCTTCAGCAGCCTGAACGATCGCAACACCACCTCCCACTTCACTCTCCTCATTACTACTTGCCCGCCTAGCGGAGGAAGCGGCGGATGTCTCCTCCACTTCTTGACTGGGCAGTTGCTGCTGACTGTCCTCTAGATCGTCCTCACTAAATAATGGAGCTGAACTCACAGCATAAGATACTTCTGTGGGGGAGGGAACAGCATAGGACAGAGGCAATGGGAATACAGGGACTGCTCCCGGGCGATGCCAACTGAGGGTTGTGTCTGACGAACCCACCGACTGTTGTCAGATGTCACTTGTGATAAAGTGGATGACTGTGTTAACCAATCGATGACGGCAGATGGGTTGCTGGTCGAGACACGACAGCTAGCTGATACCAGGAGCTCAGGCCTCTCGCTGCGACTCCTGCTGCCACTCACCCCTAGTTTGCTGTGATCTCTGCCTGATGAAATTAGGCCTCTGCCACTCCTCTGTGCATGTCCTGGCAGTTCTCTGCCTGACATACTTAGTGAGTATATGAGGGGGGTACAATATGCTCCACTATGCTTAAAACAGTATTTGTCTACAACACCAGCCAGTGTGTACTTTTGCCTGGCCCTTGACAGTATCTAGGCCCTTAAGACTTTAAAAGGACCAAAATAGTACACCAATGAGATGTACGTATGTGGTATGCACTTATGAGGCGAGGACAATGTGCTCCAGTACACTTAAAACAGGATGTGTCTACAACACCAGCAGTACACACCAGTGCTGTGTACTACACCCAAAATTGAACTTTCTATCTCAATCTCACTCCCTTCCCTATCAGTGCTTCTAGGCAGGATTTGGGCTTGAGGTGAATCGCTGCTGTTCTGTGCAACACACTGCTCTCTGTCCCTCTCTGTAATAGAACGCTGTAGTGACTGGGAGGTGAATCGCTGCTGTAAAAATGCTTTTCTGTGCAACAAACACTGCTCTCTGTCCCTCTAACTGTGCAACAGAACGCTGATGTGACTCGGAGGTGAATCACTGCTGGAAAAATACTTTTCTGTGCAACACACAGTGCTATCTGTCCCTCTCTCTCTCTCTCTCTCTGCAATAAAAGGCTGAAGTGACTGGCCACAAGATGGATGCCGATTATATAGGGCTGTGACATCACAGGGGTGGCTGGCTGCATGTGACTCAGGGTCATCCCGCCTACCCTTGTTCCCGCCTTGCCAGGATTCCTTTTCCCATGTCCTCACATGTGGATCCACCATTATAGATGCCCTGGAGCCTGAACCGCACTAAATGGAGTTTAATGAAGCGATTTGCGCATTCGTTGCAAATCAAATTATTCCTGAAATTCGTAATGAATTCGGATTCGGCAGATTCAATTCGCTCATCTTTAGTCGTAACCATAAGATTTGAGACTGACTTTTGGTTTCCATAAAGTTTGCAAATTTTTTATAGTGGCAATTTGTATCAGAAAGGTATTCGGGTATCAGAAAATTATATTTACATAAAAATATAACCTCAAGATATATAACTCTATAATATAGTGTTATTATGAACTGTTTTGGCTTCAGCATATTTTTGCTTAAAATACCCTGAAAGGAAGTTGTGTTATTGTTTTACTGTCAATGTGGTATTGTCTCGGCAGCTACCTGGCTCCTTCTTCTCTCCTGAGATGATGCATCATCTCCTACCATCAGAGGGATGTGGCTAGATCTTGTCATTTAGCTCAAGCTCCACCCATGAGTGATGTCATCAGCCTCTACATCCTACATCACCATCTTCCTGTCATATATACATATACATAACATTTAAGAAACAATGAGGTGTGTTTATACAATGCTGTTTTGTGCTTAGCAATGCCACAGGCAGAGGAGAACACAGGATATTAATATAGCAGGTGTTGCAGATTATGCAGAGCAATAGTCTTCTGTGTACTGAAATATTTTGCAACAGCTCTGGATGGGAACTGGCAGGAATGCTGTGGGAGGGGAGTTGGCAGGGTTGGAGGACTGTAATGAAAAGCTGAGGAAAAGCAATGCTCCCCTGGAAAAAAAAAAATTAAATTACCTGGTACCAGAAAGTTAAACAGATTTGTAAATTACTTCTATTTAAAAATCTTCTAGTACTTATCAGCTGCTGTATGCTACACAGGAAGTTCTTTTCTTTTTGAATTTCTTTTCTGTCTGACCACCGTGCTCTCTTCTGACACCTTTGTCCATTTTAGGAAATGTCCGGAGCAGGAGAGGTTTGCTTTGGGGATTTGCTCCTACTCTGGACAGTTCCTAAAATGGACAGAAGTGTCAGAAGAGAGCACTGTGGTCAGACAGAAAGGAAAGTCAAAAAGAACTTCCTCTGGAACATACAGCAGCTGATAAGTACTGGAAGGATTAATATTTTTTAATAGAAGTAATTTACAAATCTGTTTTAACCTTTCTGGCACCAGTTGATAAAAAAAAAAAACTAAAAAACTAAAACAAAAGGTTTTTCAGTGGAGTACCCCTTTAAGAAATTCTATATGCTTTTGCAGCATTTTTATTTTTAACTGATATCGTAATACACCCCAAACTCTAAATTGTTATGAACAATGATTAGATGAATTAAAATAAATTCATTCCTTACCATAAAAATAACTTAAACACAAAAACCCACTGAATTTCGGCACTGCCAAAAAAATAACCTTCTAACATCAAGCGAAAATCCTAATCCTTCCAGTATTTATCAGCTCCAGAGGAAGTTGTATAGCACTTTTCTGAATGAGCACAGTGCTCTCTGCTGACACCTCTGTCCATGTCAGGAACTGTCCAAAGCAGGAGCAAATCCCCACAGTAAACCTCTCCTGCTCTGGACAGTTCCTGACATGGACAGAGGTGTCAGCAGAGAGCACTGTGCTTAGACAAAAAAGACCTATACAACTTCCTCTGTAGTATACAGCAACTAATAAGTACTGGAAGGATTAAGATTTTCAAATAGAAGTCATTTACAAATCTGTTTAACTTTATGGCACTAGTTGATTTGTTTTCCACCGGAGTACCCCTTCAACAAGAACAAGGTATCTGATACCACTCTGTCACACCGATTTATTTATAGGAGCAGACTGGTTGCTTTAAAATGGGGATGGTCCTTAAAATCATATTCCTTGAAGGAAGCACATGCAGAGGACTTGAGTAAAGTTATTTTCTCTGATGTATCCCCCTTTTTACTGTTTAGGACATTTGTCCAGAGAAGAAAAGATAAGGGCTACCGTGAGTCCTTAGTCATGCTAACAATAAAGCATTCTGAAACCAGTCATGTGTAAGGTTGCTTTTCATCCATGGGAGTAGGCTCACTCACAATTTTTCCTAACAACACTGCCACGAATAAAGAGTGGTTTCTAAACAACCTCTATGAATAATGCTTATTCCAGCATGATGTCACAATGCAAAAGTGATATCTCAGTGGCTTTTTAAACAAAACATTGAGATTTTGGGTCTATGGCCAGGAAACTCCCCAGATCTTAATCCCATTGCAAACCTGTGGTCAATCCTCAAAAAGCAGGTGGGCAAACAAAATTGTGATAAACCCCAAGCCTGATTAGGTAAAAATGGGTTGTCATTTGTCAGGATTTTGCCGAGAACCTGATATCGAGCATTCCAGGCGAACTGCAGACATCTTGAAAAAGAAAGATTAACAATTTAAATGTTGTGTCTTTGTATAAACTTAATCTAATTTAAAATGCCTATAATGGTATTTCAGTACACCATAGAAATATCTCACAGATCTAAAATCCCTGACACAGCAAAATTTGTGAAATCCAAAAGTTGTGAAGGTCTCAAAACATTTGGCCACAACTGTAGTACTTATAATGTGTAGCATGTTTGGTGTCCATTACCTTTAGGATCATTCTCATTGTATGTTCTCTGGAGATCAGTTTTCCAGGATAAGATATATCCCCAATTGTAAAATTATATAAGATATACAATTATAACTCATGCAGGGTATGCTATTCTGTGATACAAGATGGATGCCATGACCTTTAGGAAAGTTAAATATAAGCTATAGCCGCAACCTATAGATAGACTTGCTTAGCTAGAGATAACATACTATTCTAGGATAGTCACGGTTGAAACTACAGCAGTACCATATTTGTAAAGGGTAGTAATGTCCAATCGGACTACAAGTTAAGCATTACATAATGTATACACCCATAAGTAAAAGATACATTCAAACCAACCCACTAGGAGGAGATATATAATATTTATGGATATAACATAGGTTTACTTAGTATAACCACGCCCACATATGTAAAGGACACATATCAATCAGAGTAAAACACACCCATAGGGATGGTATATAAAGAGGCCTAACAGAAGCTCACACAAGAAAGCGAGGAGGCCATCATTCATCAAGTAACAAGGAAGCAAGACTGATGAAGGAAGCCAAGCCAAGCTAAGGAGGAAGGAAGGCGGAGCATCATCATTAATGAAGGAAGAAGCCATCTTAGAAGAACTTTCCATGATGAATCCAGCTCACACAAACCTGTTGGTGAGACGGTTCTAAGAACATGCCTACCCTTTCTACTGTAATTATTATAACATTTATGCAAGGACTGTTATTTACATGAGATAGTTTGTTCTGTCTGCCATATTTGTCTATGAGCCTATAATAAATATATATTTTTTTTTAACTTAAAGTAACTCAATTTATTTCTCCAATGGTGACCGTACATTATGACCGGTATCAGTATTATTTAACACCAATAATTTTGGTGGTTTATGGGGTATTTCTCTTTTATGGCCTATGGTTCAAAGCTGTCAGTATTGCATCATGTCCCTGCCTCACCAGCCTTGACCGATCTCTCCTTGTTTCGGTAGAGGGAAAGATCAATTAATCAATGCCAGCAGGGCACGCAGAAGCCACTAGGGACTGCCACAATGACTCGTGGTTCAGGCAGCATGAAAGTGATGACAGGTTACCTTTAAGTGTTACACAATCTTCATAAAACTTTTATAGCCATGGTCCAAAAGTATGCTATATGTATGGAATTTCTGAATGGTCCTAGTCAATTCAAGCCAAAATATAGTGGTTAGGTAGGAATCATCATAACAGCACAAGAACGAAGATTCTTTTGTTGTTTATAGTTATTTTTTTTATAAGGCTCTTATTTATTACATAGCAACCAATCAGATTTCAGACTTTTTAACAATTAAAGAAGCAATCTGATGGGTTCCTCTGGGCAACAGGTCAACTTTTTCTCTACACAAGTTTTGAGAAATCTCCGCAAACATCCCATACATGGTATATCTGCACAATGTCCTCCCTGCAGTGACCGACATCCTCATTGCTGGACTGTTCTTATTATTCCTCCAGTAGATGGCAGTGATAGGCTGTGATGTCACTCTGTCCTTTAAATGGCGACAAATCATATACTGCGAGTTTGCACTGAGGTGTGGTAAGTCAAATCTCACCCCAATAAACATTTACAGCGTGTTAAAAAAAGAAGCTTACACAACACTGTACACAAAATTTATGTAAGCAAATGGCTCCCCTTTGCTGTACCAGTCCAAATGAAAAAAAAACAGCAAAAGTGTTGCCTGAAATAAAAGAGAAAAATACTTGGGCTTAGTTCTGGACCCGAGAGGTTATTCTTTTTTCTTTGAAAATTGAATTTTGTCAATATTGTCACAGTGGATAACTAAATCACGATTTTTATACACCACAGGAGTGCACTTCAATACAAGTCTAAATTCTAACCTCCAGAAATTACACGGAAAGTTATTTATATGTTCAGATATTCAAAATAGCAAATTATTCAGCACTATACGTTATTAGCAACAAATCCGCAATAAAACAGCTACATTAACTTACTGTACATAAAGCCTGTTCTTCCAAATACAGGGCAACAATTTACTCCCTAATCACTCTCATGTCTAAATAGAAACATAAATAAACATGAGCGTTTTTCTCTACACCTCCCTATCCATATGGCCGCCTGGTTTACATGATGAGAAACCATTGAATGTGACACTGCACACAATTTATTTAGTCATATTAATTATGGAGGTCAGTGGAAGCAGAATGGGGATAAATAACAGGGTGCGCTGTGTAGGCTATTGATGCAATGGTTAAAGCCATGATGTCTTCTAATGACAGAAGGCAGTATCCTATATGGTCGAGTTGCAGCTTAAACCACACTTATGTACAAGTTGGCACAGTATTCGAACTGGCTGTTAATGGTCATGTGGTTTTGTGGGTGAAACAGTTGTTTAGCTGCAATACCTCATTGGGATTAAATGGATTGTTCAGCAAGATAACATTTTAAAAAGGACGCAAGACTGGATAAAAAAAAAAAAATCTGTGCCCACCTCACAATCCCACTCCACTACAGTGCAAGTGTCCAGTCTTACCACACAGAAATGACGGCTCAGTCAAACGCTGGCTCAGTCAAACAGTGAGCCGCCTTAGTGATCGATTGAGTAAATGTGTCAGGAAATTAGGAACTGGAGATCAACAGGGATCCGGAATAGCAATGGTGGTAGATTGGTGAGGTGAGTACTGATTTTTTTAATTTCTTGTTACCTAGTCTGTGTCTTTGCTTATTTTAACAGTTTTTTAGATTTTTTTTTTTTTTTACTTTTTACAACTCCCAAACAAACTGCTTATGAAAACCTGTGCCAACTTGCATGTCCAACTGTGCACACTTGCATGTTTTGGCTGCATGGAGGATACTCCTCAGACGCAGCATGTGAGCCAAGCCTAGAATATTGTAGTAGTATAGGATTGTAACATTAAATTAACAAACTTACAACCAAGGTGTTAGTTTTTTATTATTTAGTACATTATCACTATAACCAGGTGCAAGTTATCTATTGCAGAGTATTGCTTTATTGTGTATATATTGTGACATTCTTGGGGGTCATCAGCTCACAGGGATTTCCATCTCCTGGGTCTGAGATGGTTGGCACACCATGTGTCCTGTGGATAGGTGATACATTACCAGACTTACCAGACTTCTCCTGCTGGCTGCAGCTATGACAGGCCTAGCACTGCCTGTGTCTCACACTAGTAGCAACTTCCTTGCACAATGTGCAGATCTAAGTTAGACGACTAATGATCTAGCTTCCAGCACCTGTCTGAGGCTAAACTAATAACCAGGACTGGCCTGGAAGGAAATGGCATGCCACACTGCCAAACTGCCTGTCATTCAATAAAATCAAGGCCAGTAAACATAATCCACCAATATCCCCAGTAAGCTATGTTTTCCTAAGGATAAGCAGTTACCCTGGGGAAGTATCTTGCAGAAATACAGTGATCCATGACTACTATTCCTGTCTATTTCTCAATATATAGATAAAATAATGAACCAAAATAACTTGCAGGAATGAAATTCAACTATATATGTGTAAATGTAAAGATGATACACATAAGTGATTACTATATTGGAGCAAAACGTTTCTTGGGGGAAAACTGATTTAAAGGAGGTTCTAATACCCTATTGGGCAACCTCTTGTCCGGATACAGTATATGAGATAAGGTTGGGCATGGAGGAATGCAGCTTCCATATGGCATCATGTATCACATGTGCCTCATATGTTGCAGCTGGGCCTATAGATCCTGCACACCCCCACATTGCCAAAGCTCGCATCCCAGATGGTCCCATAAATGTGTAATAAATCTGGGGACCAGGGAGGCCAAAAAACTGTTGAAGTCTGGTGGAAAACTTTTCTGCTTATGGGTGAGCATTAACCTTCTGAAAATGCCAATTGGAAACCCTACTATGAGTGGTAAGCCATGTGGCTGCAGGATGTCCTGCATATAATGCTGAGCTGTTAGTCTCCCTCATACCACTACTGGGGGTGACTGTTCTATGTAATGGCTCCCAAGATGATTACATTAGCAGATGTGGCAGTGTGTCGCTCCACAGAAAAGGCAGGATTGAAGTGCTCACCACAAAGTCTCTATACTCTAAACCAACCATCGGATCTCAAACAGTACCTGTACTTGTCCCTAAAGATGACATTTCTATCTGGGTGCTTCTCTGATAATCTGACGCAGTGTGTGACCTATCTCCTATGACAATTGTTTGTTTTTAAGTGTTTATTTATTTTTTGAAAGAGTGCACAATGTAATAAAGAATATTGCAAATATTTGAATATATTGTCCTAACCTTTAAAATATCAAAGTTTGCATAAATAAAAAAATAAATAAAAAATGGTAGGGCCATAATATAGTAAATGTCATTGTGTATATTGTTGGTCATGTCTGATGTGGATTATTCAACCATGAGAGACACAAGAAAACATGACAGGAATGGTGTCTGGCTCGGTTGCCTAATCGACCCCAAAGATCTTCACTTGCTGGTCGTTTTTTAGCACACAAATGCTCGTTCAGCCAATCCCTGGCGATAGTGTTGACCTGCAGGCATTTTCAGTCAATTCCTTTGTGGCAAGACCAACTAAAACCAGAAATTGATCACTCCTGTTCTTCCAATTGTGAACAAAGTAGCAACAGTTGGAATAAGATTTTTTATTAACAAGTTAGATAGAAATGGCAGTACTCCAGGGCCATAGTACTGTGTATAATAGCTTCAGACCCTGGAGACCAGGAGCCACCTCATAATACAGCTTTGCTTGGTCTGGTTCATCTAAAAGCTGTAGAAATCTATTAGTTTTGTTATATGTGCTGCTCCTTACTGTAATAATATTTTTACTTAACATTGTTCCAAAGACATCTTACATCCCCACTGTTTTTCTACTACATTAGTGACATAGCATATTTTTCACATCAAAATAAAATAAGAAAATGGTTGGGTTCAACGCAGGAGTGGATGCAACACACTCCAACACCCAAGCATGACAGACTTTCTTTAAGTTATTTTCAAGACATGTGTTTTTTTTACTATAATAACTAAAGCAAAGTCACACAAGCTGCAGCCATTTGCATCTAAGGAAGAGATGTTTTGCTTTGGTGATATAGTTAATGAGTCTAAAAATATTCAGTATAATAATTCTGTCAAAGCCCCCACAGTCTCCTCAATGAGCAGAAGCCTGCAGGATTCCAATGGGGAGCCAAGTAATGAGCTCTCAGCATTCGCTCCCACATCGTCCAGGCGAAATATACTTGGGCCTTTATGGTTCCGCATCATTAGCAGCATGAAACAAAGACACATGCTTGACTTTAATAAGCGACTAAAGTTGCTGGTTTATTAGACTGTTACTGCACATAAGCTCTATTCCAGAATGACAATACAGATCTATACAAAGAAAAGACAAGGGAGGACTCTAGACACAATATATGGAATGAGGTGTGCACGCCAAATTATTGTATGGAGAAGCCGATACACTATGCCCATTGGTATGGATCACTCAGCTGGAGAGCTTGCAGAGATAGGACGCGCAATGAGTGTAACAACATATGTGACTGAATTTTACTTGAACAATTTGCAAGAAAGAAATGAGCAAGTCTATTCCCTACTGGGAAAGGTTCAGATATGATTAACTGGGGCATGACCAAATAGGTCAATGATATTACAGTGCATTTCCAACACAATAATTAAGTGGGAAATTTCTGTGATTTGTTTTCCTTGTTCTTCATGTAGCAATAATGCATTAGCATGGATACAGTTAGTTCCTTTCATAACAATTCGCATCTTCACAATCATTCTCATTTAGGAAACAAACTCATTTACATCTCTATTTCTTAGTCTTCAGCCTACAAACAAGCCCCACGTGCAAAACAAAAAAGCTGAGCTCAAGTTAATGGCCTTTCTTAAAGAAATAAATCAAGTAATATTTTCTATGAAACATCTAAAAGGAAATGTAATAGGAAAAAGCATAATATTGTTCATTGATTATTTCCTTTTGGGTTAGGTATTGCTAAGAATAATAACCGTTGCCTGGGCTTATTCCAGGCCTATTGCAGTTTCAGTAAAAAGTTTTTATTCTTTTTGTAAAGACAAGTTATTTTCTATACTAATTCCTCTTTCTTTTTTCAAGATCTCCTCTTGCTTTTATTTATAGAAACCTTCATAGTTTACTTCCAGGTAAAACTCTCTTCTGGTGATTGATACTTAGATGCTCAGGCAGATATGTAAATAATTATTGGTGTGGTTTGATTAGACACTGGGTCTTGTCACATGAGGGAGTAAAAGTGCTTCCCCCACCGTCCTATAAAAAGCTTCTCAGAGGCTACTTTGGGTAGTGTACCTCTTGGTGAGAGATTGTTGACTGCAATATATTCCTCTATGATGCACTCAAAGATATTTTGCCCATTGTACAGACTTTGAGGTCTAAGGACTTAGAGAAGTAGGATGGTAGCTTTGACTTAGTGCCCAGTAACTGTAAACTTTGTTTGCAGTGGTGTAGTGAACAAGAAACTTAGATTGTTAGGAAATAGAATCATATCATTTGCCAACATTGAAAAATCCCGTTTTTTTATCCCACAACAGTCGAGTTTTCTTATGGAGGCCTCGTGCTTCAATCCCGACTCTGCTGTCTGTACCAACTGCTGGTGTGATGATCTGCAGAGCCACTGTATAGGACAGTTGGATTGTCTGTACTAGTTAATAATGTTTCATTCTACTCAAACAACTCCTTTTTGGTGTGTTTTATATATTGGGTTACGTTACTGCCGTGGCGCCGTGTCTGCGGGGGGGTGCGGCCCAAAGACTGGTTTGAGTGGCATTGGGGCCGCTCTGCCGGTGGGTCGCTCCCCACTGTGGGCATTGGTGTCGCGGCGGTGGTGGTCGCCGCTAGGTGCTGCGCCATTTTATGCTAGGGACGTTAGGGACCCACTCAAAATAGGTGGCCTTGACGTGGCGAGTGGGCTTGTACTTTTTGATCAAAAATGTATACTAACAACCTGTTAGTTTTTGATATTATGCTGAGAAGCAATCAGATCATTATACAAGATTATAGATGTGCACCATGTCTGTTTTTCTACCCGAATTCACATTGTGATTTCTATCCCCTCTTTTTTTTGTTTGAACATGTTGTCTGCACTCTTCCCCACCCCCTCAGCCCAACCCTATACAAGTAGTAGTTAGCTACACATGGGTCATTTCTTTCCTAGCAGCCTCCCAGTCTGACTGGGAGAGCATGGTAAGTGAGCCATTACACCCTGTTCACACTGGTGTGGTGCTGTGCGGTGTCCGTTACTGCCGTGGCGCCGTGTCTGCGGGGGGGTGCGGCCCAAAGACTGGTTTGAGTGGCATTGGGGCCGCTCTGCCGGTGGGTCGCTCCCCACTGTGGGCATTGGTGTCGCGGCGGTGGTGGTCGCCGCTCGGTGCTGCGCCATTTTATGCTAGGGACGTTAGGGACCCACTCAAAATAGGTGGCCTTGACGTGGCGAGTGGGCTTGTACTTTTTGATCAAAAATGTATACTAACAACCTGTTAGTTTTTGATATTATGCTGAGAAGCAATCAGATCATTATACAAGATTGTAGATGTGCACCATGTCTGTTTTTCTACCCGAATTCACATTGTGATTTCTATCCCCTCTTTTTTTTGTTTGAACATGTCTGCACTCTTCCCCACCCCCTCAGCCCAACCCTATACAAGTAGTAGTTAGCTACACATGGGTCATTTCTTTCCTAGCAGCCTCCCAGTCTGACTGGGAGAGCATGGTAAGTGAGCCATTACACCCTGTTCACACTGGTGTGGTGCTGTGCGGTGTCCGTTACTGCCGTGGCGCCGTGTCTGCGGGGGGGGTGCGGCCCAAAGACTGGTTTGAGTGGCATTGGGGCCGCTCTGCCGGTGGGTCGCTCCCCACTGTGGGCATTGGTGTCGCGGCGGTGGTGGTCGCCGCTCGGTGCTGCGCCATTTTATGCTAGGGACGTTAGGGACCCACTCAAAATAGGTGGCCTTGACGTGGCGAGTGGGCTTGTACTTTTTGATCAAAAATGTATACTAACAACCTGTTAGTTTTTGATATTATGCTGAGAAGCAATCAGATCATTATACAAGATTGTAGATGTGCACCATGTCTGTTTTTCTACCCGAATTCTCATTTTATATATTGGGTATTGCCATAATCGTAGCGACCCACCATATAAAGATAATATAATTTTTACAGCACAGTGAACACCTTAAATTAATTATAAATTAAATGTTATAAATTAATTTATAAAAACACCAGTATGTTCTAAATTTTTTACAATATTTTGGAGTTTTTCACAAAAAATGGTTGCATGAATCAACAAAAAATACCACTAATATAAAGTACAATTTATCATGAAAAAACATTCCCATAATCGCTTTGCTCAGTACAAGCATTCCAAAGTTATTACCACCTAAAGAGACACATGTCATATTTGAAAAATGGGGCTTGGCCATTAAGGTCAAAACCGGTCATGTCATTAAAGGGTTAATTAATAGATTATTTGGGAGTCTAGCTTGGTTTCTAAACAGAGAGGGGGAAAAGATGTCTCAGTAGTTAAATCAGTGGTCAATAGGTACAGTAGTCTAGTCATGGTCATCTAGAATGAATGGACGTCAATAAGTACAGTAGTCATGGTCATCTAGACTGAATGGAGAAAAAAAAGGACATGAATGCCATACATCAATATGTCATGTGTAAGTCACTAGATTTATAGGTAACTTGTTTATTTGTCACCAAATCCTGACTTATCTCTTATAGTAAATACTTTCCATGTATCCCACAAAATATCTCTATGTAGCCCAGGTAAAAATGACAACTGGGTGCTATTATTTCATTTGTCAAAAGAATGTGTCCCAGCATAGACTCATACTATTTGGTCGATTGGGAATTTTAGTCAGCTATAAATATATTTAGATTTTTACTGCTGACTACCAAGACATTTATAGTCCAATCTCCAGTTCATATAAGTTAAATATTTTAATAATTTTAGAATTGCTCTCAACCCACAAAACCCCCCAAAAAACTGCCTGACATTCTAAAGACTGAAAAATAAGAAACTGCTCTATGCTACATGACAGGGATAAACTCTTGGTCACACGCACAAAGAGCGAGGAGAGAACCATTTAGCCACACGCTTCTCTCCCCACTCGTTCTAGTGATTGGTCAGGGTCTGAATGCTCAGACCCTGATTGACCCTGATATTTAACATGTCTCGTTTAACAAGCACACATTAAACTTCTTAGAATGCAATGTAATGGATGAGAACATTTGAGCTATATTTGCTTATGACCTTTCACTATAAAAAATTTTTATACACAAATCAGTACAGAGTATTGAACTTAAAGGGGTATTCCAGGCAAAAACTTTTTTTATATATATATCAACTGGCTCCGGAAAGTTAAACAGATTTGTAAATTACTTCTAATAAAAAATCTTAATCCTTCCAATAGTTATTAGCTTCTGAAGTTTTCTGTCTAACTGCTCATTGATGATGTCACATCCCGGGAGCTGTGCATGATGGGAAAATATCCCCATAAGAACTGCACAGCTCCCGGGACGTGAGTCATCAGAGAGCAGTTAGACAGAAAACAACAACTCAACTTCAGAAGCTAATAACTATTGGAAGGATTAAGATTTTTTAATCTAAGTAATTAACAAATATGTTTAACTTTCCGGAGTCAGTTGATATATAAAAAAAAGTTTTGGCCTGGAATACCCCTTTAAAACAACGTGAACCTAATCAGGAACTTATTGAACCTTAAACAAGAAATCAGTGATTGGTGATAAGAAATACTGCGGAATCTGTAGGCGCTATATAAATAAATAAATAACCCTTCAACTGTTTTAGTTTTTCTTTTCTGAGAAGTTATTCCATATATTTTCTTATATAAAATATTTTTATGCTACATTGCACTTAGAAACAAAATGTCCTCTGGTATTTAGTCAGTCATGTTTACATCATCTAGAGATTCCACATACTTCCTTCAACATACATTTTACTTGAGAGTCCATTTATTACATTAGTTACCTTGTGCTGCCACATTTTAATTTGCTCAGCAGTTTTAGTGACATAATACTTTCCATGAAATGCCCAAGGACCATTAAATAGAGTCCCTCCTCGTAACACGTTCCTGAAAGATCAGAAATATTTTCATTCTGATTCCTTGCAACAAGTATATACACTGCTCAATAAAATAAAGGGAACACTTAAACAACACCAAGTCAATCACACTTCTGAGAAATCACACTGTCCACTCAGGAAGCAACACTGATTGACAATCAATTTCACATGCTGTTGTGCAAATGGAACAGACAACAGGTAGAAATTAGACCATTTAGACGCCGCGATCAAAGTTAATTGCGGCATCTAAAGTGAAAGTAGAACTATCCCTGCAGCTCAGCGGAGCTGATTGGGACTATCGCGACAGAATCACAATGTCCCAATCAGCTTACTGGACAACAGGAGGGTCCTCACCTGCCTCCTCATCATCTGATCAGCGATCTACTGCTCCAAGCCTGCTCAGCAGGCCGGAGCAGCAGAGCGCCATTAACATTGATCAATGCTATTGTAACAGTCCGGACAGGTAACTGAAGGTGGATCCACTGGACCAGAGGAGTGAAGACGTGGGCCGTACCCAGGTAATGGAATCTAAGGAGCTACTGGTCTTCACCAGGGCCCGCCGCAAAGCGGGATGGTCTTGCTGCGGCAGGTAGCCCCCAGGTCGTTCCACCAGATAGCGACTCGACCCCTCTGGTTGCTGAGATATGCGCGGTACAGGAGGAACAGGCAAAAGCGTAGTCAGGCGTAGCGAAGGTCAGGGCAGGCGGCACAGGATCAGAAGCGGTAGTCACTAGCAACAGGTCAAGGCAGCACAGGTTCAGAAGCGGAGGTCACAGGCAAGGGTTGGCAACAGGCAGGGAACACTATAATGATAAGGAACGCTTTCTCTCGGCACGAGGCACAAAGATCCGGCGAGGGCAGGAAGGAGCTGGAAACCTTTATAAGAACAGTGAGGGCCAGGCACCAATCAATGGAGCGCTGGCCCTTCAAATTTCATGAAGCCGGCACGCACGCGCCCTAAGGAGCGGGGCCGCGCGCGCCGGGAGGCAGAGGCAGTGTATGAGGACGGGGCCGCGGGTAAGTGGACATGGGATGCGGCGTGTGTGCGGGGACCGGCTGCCACACTAACCACATCCCCGATGGAGGAGACCCTGCGCTCCCGGTCAGCGTGTCTGACCGGGACGCGCAGGGACACCGTGGACCGGGCAGAGACAGGAGGAGGAGACAGGAGCGCTCACTGTTACAGTACCCCCCTTAGGTCTCCCCCTAGAAGGGAGACATGGAAAGAGTTAGGAATCCTGAGGGAAGGAGGAAGATGGAGTTGGTAGGACACCGGGTTGATTCGCTTCTTGATTTTATAGGGTCCCAAGTAGGAGGGACCCAACTTGTAGCTTGGGACCCTGAATCGTATATATTTGGAAGAGAGCCACACCTTGTCACCAGGGAATAACTCTGGAGGAGCTCTGCATTTCTTGTCTGCCTGGGATTTCATGCGGGCAGAGGCTTTAAAGAGAGCGTTGCGAGTCTCTCGCCAGACAGACGAGAAATCCCGGACAAGGTCGTCAACTGCACGTACGGGAGAAGAGGAAGTCAGCGACAGCGGTGGAAGAGGGTGGCGACCAAAAACCACAAAAAATGGAGACTTGTTAGAGGCAGAGGAGTGCTTGTAATTCTAGGAAAATTCTGCCCAGGGAAGCAGATCGGACCAGTCACTGTGGCGTGAGGAGACGAAGTGGCGTAGATAATCTCCCAAAATTTGATTCACTCGTTCCACTTGGCCATTGGACTGAGGGTGATGGAAAGATGAGAAGTTCAACTTGACCCCGAGCTAACCACATAGCGCCCTCCAGAATTTAGAAACAAACTGTACCCCTCGGTCTGAGACAATGTGCTTGGGGAGACAATGGAGGCGGAAAATGTGTTGGAAAAACGGCAGAGGTACAAAGTGAGCCATCTTCGAGAAGTGATCTACCATGATCCAAATGACTGTCATTCCATTGGAGGAGGGAAGGTCGGTAACAAAGTCCATGGCGATATGGGACCACGGAGTCTCAGGAATAGGGAGGGGTAAGAGAAAACCAGCTGGCTTCTGGCGAGGCGACTTGTCCCGAGCACAAATCATACAGGCTTGGACATAGTCCGAGACATCTTTTTCCACAGTAGGTCACCAGTATCTTTGGGAGATAAGCTGGAGAGACTTCTGTACCCCAGGATGACCTGCAAATAAAGAGGCATGGCCCCACTTGAGGACACGTAGCCGCTGACGTGAGGGTACATAGGACTTGCCTGGAGGGAGAGAATGCAGATCCACTGGAGCAACGGCAATTATGCGCTCGGGTGGAATTATATGTTGGGGAGTAGTTTCATCGCCCACCACATAGGAAGAGCGGGAAAGGGCATCCGCTCTGATATTCTTGCTCGCTGGATGAAAATGAATCACAAAATTAAAGTGTGCAAAGAACAACGACCAGCGAGCATGACGTGGATTCAGCCTTTGAGCGGATTGGAGGTAAGCAAGGTTCTTGTGGTCCGTGAAAATACTCACAGGGTGGATGGAGCCCTCGAGAAGATGCCTCCACTCCTCAAGTGCCAATTTTATGGCCAACAGTTCCCTGTCACCAATAGAATAGTTTCTCTCGGCGGGAGTGAAGGTCTTGGAGTAAAAACCGCAAGTGAGTGTCTTGCCCCAGGGTGACTTTTGGGTGAGTACGGCTCTGGCTCCCACTGAGGAGGCATCCACTTCCAGGGAAAAAGGCTTAGTGGGGTCAGGTCTGGAGAGTACAGGTGCGGAGGCAAAAAAAAGTTTTCAAAGACCGGAAGGCCTCTTCAGCTTGAGAAGGCCATGATTTAGGATTAGCCCCTTTCTTGGTCAAAGCTACTATGGGAGACACCAGAGTGGAATAATGGGGAATGAATTGCCTATAATAATTGGCAAAACCCAAAAATCTTTGAATGGCACGGAGTTCAGAGGGGTGTGGCCAGTCCAGTAGCACTGAGAGCTTGGCTGGGTCCATCTGTAGACCCTGGGCTGAAATGATATACCCTAGGAAGGGCAAGCTGGACCGCTCGAACAGACACTTCTCAATCTTAGCGTACAGTCGATTCTTTCTAAGGCGCGACAGAACTAGACGAACATGGGCCCGATGTTGGTCCAGGTTGGTGGAGAAGATCAGGATGTCATCAAGGTATACAACCACGCAGGTTTAGAGCAAATCTCTAAAAATGTCATTGACAAATTCTTGGAATACCACAGGCGCGTTGCAAAGACCGAATGGCATCACCAGGTATTCAAAATGGCCATCCCATGTGTTGAAAGCGGTCTTCCACTCATCACCCTCTCTGATTCGGATCAGGTTGTAAGCTCCTCGCAGGTCCAACTTGGTGAAAATCCTAGCCCCACAGAGACGGTCAAATAGCTCAGAGATCAAGGGGAGAGGGTAACGATTCTTGACGGTAATCTTGTTTAGACCTCTGTAGTCTATGCAAGGACGGAGAGAGCCGTCCTTTTTGGCAACAAAGAAAAAGCCAGCCCCAGCAGGAGAGGAAGATTTTCTTATAAAACCTCTCTCTAAATTTTCCCGAATGTAGTCCGACATGGCGAGAGTCTCTGGTGGTGAGAGTGGGTAGATTCTACCCTGGGGTGGAGTAGTCCCAGGCACCAGGTCGATAGGACAATCGTAGGTTCTATGGGGTGGAAGAACCTCGGCTTGCTTCTTGCTAAAAACTTCAGCGAAGCAGTGGTAAAGCTCCGGAAGCCCAGGTGGGGGAGGAACAGCAGGGTTTTGCTTGACAAAGACAGACTTGAGGCAACGGCCGGAGCAAGAGGCACCCCACTTCAGGATCTCTCCGGAGGACCAATCCAGGATGGGACAGTGACGCTGAAGCCAAGGCAAGCCCAGGAGGAGTTCTGAGGAGCAGTATGGGAGGACCAAGAACTCCAAAGTCTCTGTATGCGAAAATCCAATGTCCATCTGTAATGGCAAAGTGCGGTACTGCACAGTGGCAGAAAGTCTTTCTCCGCTGACAGTAGAAATGAAGCATGGCTTGGGCAAACGAACCACAGGGATCAGATACTTGTCAACCAGAGAGGCGTGGATGAAATTACCGGCAGATCCGGAATCCAAGAAGGCGGTAGCAGCAAAGGTAGACTTGGCAGGCACAGTGAGCTGAACCGATATTGTAAGACATGGAAAGGAGGAATCCCCACCTAGCAACGCCTCTCCTACGTTCACTAGGTGCGTGCGTTTCCTGAACGCAGAGGACGGAGAGGACAGTCTTTAAGGAAATGCTCAGTACTGGCGCAGTACAGACACAGATTCTCATTTCTTCGACGACTGCGTTCTTGAGTGGTCAGGCGAGACCGATTCACCTGCATGGCCTCCACGGCGGGAGACCCAGAGAAGGGTTGCGGTGGACACTGGAAAACCGGAGCTAGCTGAGGATAGCGTCTTGGACGAGCTTTCTCCTTTTCATGCTGCAGTTCCTCTTTTCTCTCCAGGAAACGCTTGTCAATCCTAGTGGCCAGCAGTATAAGGTCACTAAGGGTAGATGGCATCTCACGTGCCGCCAGGACGTCCTTGCTTTCACTGCGTAGTCCCTTCTTAAATGTGGCACATAGTGCATCATCATTCCAATTCAACTCAAGAGTGCGGAATTGGATGGCGTAATCACCCACGGTAGAACCTCCTTGGGTCAGGTTCAGTCTCTGCAGAGGACACCCGGGCAGGTTCCTCGAATACACTGCGGAACTCTTGGCAAAAACACTAACCGCATCCCCGACGGAGGAGACCCTGCGCTCCCGGTCAGCGTGTCTGACCGGGACGCGAAGGGACACCGTGGACCGGGGCAGAGACAGCGAGCGCTCTGATCCAGAGGAGGAGACCGGAGCGCTCACTGTTACAGCTATGCTATAGCATAGCATTGATCTGTGTATGCAATCAAAAGATCACATGGTATAGCCCCCAGTGGGGGCTAAAAAAAGAAAAGTAAAAAGTGTTTAAAAAAAAAATAGAATAAATGTGAATAAGCCCCTCCCCATATATGGTACCACCACTTGCGTAAATGTCCGAACTATTAAAATATAAGGTTAGCTAAACCGCACGATTGATGACGTACACTTAAAAAAATATAAAAGTCCAAAACTGTGCATTTTTGGTCACCTAATATACCATAAAAATATTAATTAAAAGCGATCAAAACGTCCAATCAATAAAAAGTGATCAAAACAAAAAGGGTACTGATAAAAACTACAGACCAAGGTGCAAAGAATTAGTCCTCATACCGCCCCGTACACAGAAAAATAAAAAAGTTATAGGGGTCAGAAGATGACAATTGTAAACATACTAATTTTGCTGCATGTAGTTATAATTTTTTTAAAGTAGTAAAAAAAAATAAAACCTACATAAACTGGGTATCCTCGTAACCATATGGACCTACAGAATAAAGATAAGGTGTCAATTTTACCGAAAAGTGAACTGTGTAGAAACGGAAGCCCTAAAAAGTAGCAAAATGGTGGGTTTTTTTCCCATTTCACCCCACAATTAATTTTTTTTTTATTGCAGATTATGTTATAAAATAAGTAATGTCATTACAAAGTACAATTGTGAAACAAAAAAAAACAAGCCCTTATATGGGTCTGTAGGTGCAAAATGGAACACAATATGATTTTTAGAAGGTGAGGAGGAAAAAACTAAAGTGCAATAACGAAAATTGTTTTGATTCCTTAAGGTGAAAATGGGCTGAGTCCTTAAGGGGTTAATCATTCGTAGAGATCCCAAGGAAAAAGGTTTTTCTTTTTTTTTTTATGTTAGTACTAGCCATTTTATCATTGCGGGGACATGGATCCTTGTAAAATTAATCTTTGTAAAACAACCATTCTTTAGACCACTGATGTATGAAACTGGTGTGGCATAGTAGGACAATGTTAAATAGGTACCACAACAACAGGTAACAAAAAGGCTTCAAAGGCATTCATTATCTGCCCTAGTTCTAAAACCATGAAAAAGCCATTTGCTTTGGGGGCCTTAGCCCTTTACTTGGTGAAGAAGTATTAGTTGTGTACTCTACAAATCTGGCCTTTATGGAAGAGTGGCAAGAAGAAAGCCATGGTTAAAAGTTAGCAACATGAAATTTTGTTTGGAGTTTGCCACAAGCCATTTGGGAAACAAGGCAAACATGTGGAAGAGGGTGCTCTGGTTAGATGTGTAGTCGAAACCCAACACTACCTATGACCCTGAGCACTTCATCCCCACAGTGAAACATAGTGGTGGTAGCATCATGCTGTGCTTCTCGTCGGTAGGTAAAGGTAAACTGGTTAGAATGATTGGAAGATGGATAGAGCCAAATACAGGGCAATCCATGAAGAAAAGCTGATGCAGTCTGAAAAAGGCTTGCAACTGGGACGAAGGTTTCAAAATGCTCTACATGTTGTGTTGATCAAATGGCAAAAGTCTATTTAAATCTATTTAATTCCATTTTGTAGCAATGGCACTTATGCAAGGCACTGTATGACATGGAGATGGGGCTATAGCTGTAGAGTCTGGTTAGAGGTGGGGACATCATTCAATGGGCGGGGCTAGAGCTCAGAGACTAGATTCAGCCAAGCCTCCAGAGACAGCATAGGATGATGCATTGTCTTTGGAAAAAGAGAGGAGTCAGGAAGCTGGAGACAACACCACACTGACAATGAAAGTACTACACAACTTCCTGTCAGAGGTGAAACATGCAAAACCATGCTTAATCCAGTACAATTTGTGAGACCCCAAGATATATAATTAACTAATATAGTGTTAACAGTCTTGAACAGTCTAAATTTTGAATATTACGTTACAGATGGAGTTACAGATATTTTGAATTTCTCACCTAGGGTAACTTGCATCCAATACAATATAGCAGACTCGATAGGGCCAGACACTTGTAACAAGGCTTGTGGATTACCTAAAGAGATGAATACACACCATAAACCAGGACAGCTGCTTTACTGCCCAGCAATGATATTGTGAGCCATTCAGGGGTACGGTAAAAAAATGTACTAAAATACCTTCTAGTCAACAGTGTACAGTGTCTGCCGAGAAGGCAGAAGCTTTTCGATCAAATTAGTATGCAACATAAGGCAGCTGTATATTCAAATGGGTTTTCTAGCAATTTGGTTGTTTTCCTTATAATAACAGGAAAGAACATTTTGATTTTGAAGGTGACAGAGGCAATATTACCAGAATTAAACAATCTGAATTAGCTTTTTCATGAAATGTAATATGTTTTATGCTTTTAGATTGGACGCTCCAATGCTTTCAGATGAGCCTTTTCACTGTCACAGTCAATGACCAGGAACAGAATAAGCTCTGGAGGTAGGATTATCCTCAAATTTAATTTTTTTTTTTTTATAGAAAAAGAAGTTAATAGCAAATGTTCCCAGCTAACTGTAGGTTCATCTATGCTATAACTAGAGAAACAAGAAATAATATCGGATTGAAAGAAAAGTCGAACATTAGTAAACAAAGGGGGGTGTTGGAAAGATTGCAATTCAGCCTCAGCTAAAAGCAAATCTTTTCATCAAGAAAGATGAAAATAGGCGACACGTACGTCAAGTGTTTAAATGATCCCTAAAGGATTATGTTTAATGCCATTTACCAAGCAGCAAAGCTGTAAAATATAGATGCAGGCTCTTGTATACAGAAGGCAATACTTCTTTATATTTTTTGAGCAATTTATAAAGGTCTTTTAATACATATTATTAGACAGACCCTATAGATCCCAACCTAAAGATGGCAATGCATGATTCATGCCCTATAAATCTGCCTTTTTATATAAATTTGCAAACTGTTCCTATCCTCATCAGATCTGATATAGTTGTAATGTTTTAACTGCTAAAATGGATAATGAACCAAACCTCCCATTCGCCCGTTATCTTTCTGATTCGGTTGATGACAATCGGCAAGGTTGGTGCTCCAGGAGAACACTGACATCATGGCTGCTGCTTCCTCACTCCAAACCAACCAAAATAGCTAAAATTTAACAACTTTTATTTAATCCAGTTAAAACCTATATTGACTATAAAATGGATACAGAGTCATCGGTCTACAGTATATAAAGACTCAAAACAGGGTAAATTCCCTCCAGGGTCAATCCCCTATTTAACACCCTTGTCAAACCCGACGCGTTTCCCCGTGGGTTAGATAAGTCCACGGTTCATCAGGGGTTATACTTAAACCCCGGATACACAGTGGAGAAATATACCTTATTCTATTCAATGTGTAACAGACAGGATAGGCACATAAAACATATAGCATATAGCAAGCAGGGTTAGTTAGTGTGCAATATAATTTCTGTGGGATTCCTCTTCGTATCTAGTCTCCAAAGATGTATTTGATAAGCAATAGAGCCAAGGTCCTTGATATGACCTCCAGATTTAGTTCCACTTCCTGAATATCAAAATACAGCAAGGAATGCCCATATGATATGAAGTGGGCTAATAAATACAATTATACAAAAATACAAAAAAAAAAAAAAAAAAATAATTGTATTTATTAGCCCACTTCATATCATATGGGCATTCCTTGCTGTATTTTGATATTCAGGAAGTGGAACTAAATCTGGAGGTCATATCAAGGACCTTGGCTCTATTGCTTATCAAATACATCTTTGGAGACTAGATACGAAGAGGAATCCCACAGAAATTATATTGCACACTAACTAACCCTGCTTGCTATATGCTATATGTTTTATGTGCCTATCCTGTCTGTTACACATTGAATAGAATAAGGTATATTTCTCCACTGTGTATCCGGGGTTTAAGTATAACCCCTGATGAACCGTGGACTTATCTAACCCACGGGGAAACGCGTCGGGTTTGACAAGGGTGTTAAATAGGGGATTGACCCTGGAGGGAATTTACCCTGTTTTGAGTCTTTATATACTGTAGACCGATGACTCTGTATCCATTTTATAGTCAATATAGGTTTTAACTGGATTAAATAAAAGTTGTTAAATTTTAGCTATTTTGGTTGGTTTTGAGTTAGTAATTAGCTAAATTGGATTCATGTTCCATATATCAGTGATTTGTTGCTTCCTCACTCCACCTGGCTGCGAGCATACAGCAGCCGTGACATGGTGGAGCACCACTAGTGGACCAAGCCTGCTAATTATCATAAACTAAATAAGGAGGACAGCGGGTGGATGAGGCTACGGATCAGCCCATGGTAGGTATCATTTTCCTCAATATCACCTGCACTACAATCCAGTACAAACAGGATAGTGCAGAGACACTGATGAGAGATTTCCTTTAACATGTGCGACTTTTGTTCTTTTGCCTGTGCAGAACAATAGGGTGCGCGAGGCACAGCTGATTGGCTTTAATCAAGATGCCTGCACCTTTTGATGAATGTCAGTCAATTACTCTTACAGAGCTAATGTGGAGTGGACCTGTCAGTCACCCCAGTGTAACTGCCTGCGTCTGCTCCCAGCTGGAGTAGCCACTGCGCAAAACTGTGCCACTTTTGCAAAAGTCACATGTCATAAATCATTGTGTGAACTGTTCGGCTAGGAAACCACAAAACGCCCCCTGGATTTGTTGGTGCAGAAAGCCATACACACCGAAGAAAAGTCATAAATGCGTCGCACAATGTCCGCCATAATTATATAGGCAAATATATTAACCAAGTTGGGCCTCATAGTATGTATCCAGTAGGACAACCAGTAGGGCATTTTTTGCTTGGTGATTACTATGCATATATTGTTAATCAGATCACAAGGAGATTTGAGAAGGTGTACAAGAAAACATTTTGAAACTAACAGAATATTTAATACTAGACACAAACAATAAGGAGGTGATCTCACTACGCACACTAAAATGTCAACATTAAAATGTAATAGCATAGGCAAAAAGGTAGCCCAAGTGGTGGAATAAGCTGTCCAGTTAATAAGCTGTCCATTAAGTGTATATCAGCTACTAGAATAATGAAACCTTTAGATAGCTTAACTCCTTACGACCCAGGATGTAAATGTATGTCCTGGTGCGGTGGTACTTAACGCACCAGAACAAACATTTTCGTCCTGTACATGATGCGAGCACCTGACCGGCGCTCACATCATGCACAGCAGGTCATGGCTGCTGTTAGCAGCCAGGGACCTGCTGATAATGGCAGATATCAGTGATCGCGCTGATGTCCGCCATCAACCCCTCAGATGCAGTGATCAATACAGATCACAGCATCTGCGGCAATGCAGGTGTTATATTGAATGATCGGATTGCCCACGGCGCTGCCGCAGGGATCCTATCATCCAAAATGAAGGACGGAGGTCCCCTCACTTGCCTCTGTCCATCTCCAGGGGTCTTCTGCTATGATCTGAGATCAAGCAGACCAGAGCAGAAGATCGCCGATAACACTGCATAGCACTGAACAGTATTAGCAATCAAATGATTGTAATAAATAGTCCCCTATGGGGACATAAAATGTTTAAAAAAAAAAAGAAATAACATTTGAAAAATCCCCTCACCCAATAAAAATGTAAATCGTCCCTTTTTCCCATTTTACCCCCAAAATGTAAATAAAATGTAATAAACATATTTGGTATGACCACATGCGTAAATGTCTGAACTATCAAAATATAATGTTAATGATCCCGTCCGGTGAACAGCGTAAACATAAAATAAAAAAAGTCCAAAATTGCTGCTTTTTTTGTCACATTTTATTCCCAAAAAATTTATAAAAATCTATTTAAAAGTTTCATATGTGCAAATGTAGTATTGATAAAAAAGTACAGATCATGGCGCAAAAAATAAGCTCTAAGTTATAGGTAATCAAAATCGAGGGATTTTAAACATACTAATTAAGCAGTAAATAATAGAAAGGTATGTAGTCATGCGTATCATTTTAGTCATATGGACCCAAAGAATAAAGAAAACATGTCTTTATTACTGTAAAGTGTACAGCGTGAAAACAAAACCTTCCAAAATTAGCAAAATTGTTGTTTTCTTTTCTATTTCCCCACACAAATAATATTTTTTGGTTTCGACATACATTTGGTACATGGTAAAATGAGTGATGCCGTTACAAAGGACAACTGGTCACGCAAAAAAAAAGCGCTGTGGGTAAAAATATAAAAGAGTTATGATTTTTAGAAGGCGAGGAGGAAAAAACAAAACAGCAAAAATGAAATTGGCTGTGTCCTTAGAGCAAAAATGGGCTGTGTCCTTAAGGGGTTAAAGGGGTGGTCTGGCAAAAGAATCATCTTGTGTATGATGTCAAAAAGTATAATGTAGCAACTTACTAATATAATGTTATTAGCCATAGTGCAGAGATAGTCTATATCAGCCAAGCGGTTTCCCTTGTAAGCTGTAACGTAACGTCACAGGCTTTAAAAGCTTGTCTGTTCCATCCCTGCTCCTCCCTCTTTCCTGTCAGCCTAGCACAAGACCAATGATGTGAATAGGGGATCTGGTATAATTGGTCATTAGATGTATGACTCATTAGATAAGGCAGCAGGGAGCCCATTATGACAGAAACTGTTATAATTTAGAACAGCTTCCTGCTGCCTTATCTAATGAGTCAGCAGACTTGCTCTCAGAGCTGTGACTTCACAGCTTACAAGGGAAACAGCTCAGCTGATAACATTATATTAGTAAGTTGCTTTTTTATACTTTTTGACACACACACACAGGTTGTTTCTTTCACTTGGACAACCCCTTTAAGGGGTGATGATCATACACCTTTATATGGCATGTTGATTGCCCCCACAGATTATTCCTATTTAGTGTTTTGTAGCAGAGGGGAATCAGCATGATTATATTAGGGGTATGTTTGGTGTGCCCAGTGGGTGGGCATACACATTTACTGCTCGAGGATATATATGCAGCATTGGCTGTGCTCAGACAGCAGTATCTTGTGAGATGACCAAGATCTATGTGATTGACATACTATAAAAAAAAAAAAAATAAAAGCTATATGATCAGTCCCACCCACTGTAGGCCCTTTTTAATCTTTTGGAAAGAGTTTATTACTATTACTAACTTTCTTATTCTACAACTTTCTTTTTACTAACTTTCTTATTCTACAACTTTCTTTTTTTTAAAAGCAGTGAACATATGAGCTTTGCAGGTTGAAGCGTTGTCAAAAAATAGTGTGGAAAAGATACAAATCTGCCATTTGAGCAGTACCCATAATCTGTGCTCTGTGGCAAGATGCTTCATCCTAAAATTGACTTAGGCTGCGTTCACACGGCCGTCTAGACCGTCCCGTTCTTCTCCCGTCAAAAATAAAAACGGACTTTAAAAAAAAAAATAACGGATGTTATCCATTTGTATCTGTTATTGTTCAATTAATAAACCAAAAAAAAATATTTTTTTTTGTTCTGAGCATGCTCAGAAGTAAAAAACGGATCAAAAATCGGATTGAAAAAACAGATGCAAACTGCAAATGGATGACATTAAAGGATCATTCGTTTTCCATAGACTTCAATGTTAAATTTACTGTATCCATTTTTTCTTCAGTTTCTTTGAGGGTAGAAAAAATTCTGCATGCGCCGTTTTTTCTGCCGTCAAAAAAACTGAAATGGGTGCAGACGGGTACAAACGGATGTAAATGCATTGTAAAAAAAAATCCCATTGACATGAATATTGACACTGAATATTACTTTTATATAATCCTCCACACTCTGTGATTGCTTTTCTTTAGTTCTTTATTCCACAGTAATATTTTCTATATGTAAAACCAATTGTATTCTGCCAATTTCTTACTGTTCTGTAACCTATTTGTTTTTAATTTTGTTGTTATACATTTTTTTCCATGGTATATGGCTGTAGGTTTTCTATGCTGCCACTTTGACCTCTTCCTTGGCCTACCCATATCCTTTCTATTTGTTTTATACACAATTGACTGGGAACAACCAACATCTGTTGTTACACTCTATGTTGGATTTTTATCTTGAACTCTTAAAATCCTTTTCATTCAACTGACAATTCTCTTGTTGTAGCATTTTAATTGGTCTATTTTTTTCCTCTACTTGATCTGAAACTAGCATAAATTCTTTCAGGCAAAATTATTATTTTTATTTTTTTTTACAAAATCAGAATGTTCATCCAGTAAATAATCATTGCTTTGTGACATATCTATGATGTTTATATTTATTACAAAGTAAAAGAGCTGGGTGAACATCCTTTAAATGTGGTGATTCCATAATTCCTGCCAGGGGTGTACTGTATGTCACCGACTTGGCAGCTTGGTCACAAAAAAAAATCTGTCACCCGTTAGTAATTTCACTACACAAGAGATCTGAGTCTAGAGGAGGAACTCTATCTTTTTAAAAGATTAATATCATCTCTACATTTCTGCATTGTTCTATGTACTAGACTAATTAGGATCCTATGTTGCACGTATTATAGCTCTTATTGTTTATGCTTCAACACACAGTAATTATGCTTTGCAATACTCGTTGAGAGTAAGTATAGTTTACAGCTTTGTAAACACTTTCTTGTGATGGCACCCTAATGATTCTTCTAAGACTGGTTAATATAGGGGAAAAAGTGAATAAGCAGAGGTACAGTTCTGGTCACGCACTAATAGTCTGAAATGGAAACATTGATTTCCAACTATTGCAAGACTTTAGATAAAATTAATTCTTGCTGGCGTATATATTTATTGCACACTAAAAGTGGAGCTTATGCCTTTGCAACATATCGCAACGCTCACTCTTCATTGCAAAGGAAAAGCGAGGCTGCCATCAATAGCATCCAATCTAATTTCTGCTTTTATTTTTTTATCAGGTTTCAAGAAATCAGATATGGAATTGGATTGGTAGGATCTGGGCCAGATTAAAGTTGGTTGAGGCCCCAGACGAAAAATGTGATGGTTGTTCCCAGTCACCTCGGCAAAACAGATATAACCAGGCCTTCCATTTCTGCCACATATAGACATAAGTGGCCACAGATTAATATGGCCCTCACCCCTGAAATCTTATTTATACTCCAGTTGTGTCTACACCTGTTCCATGAAGATAAGTTGGTGATCCTAAGCACTGTCATGTCTGCTTTACCTAAAAAAGGGGCTGAAATTCTTGCATGGCCGTCCTAGTGGCTCAACTCTCATAACTGGTAAAATGAAAGCTGTAGGCAAATCACACCAGATTTTGTCTCCAACAGATTGATAAATTGGGCAACAGAAAGGGTTAAATAAAAGAAATAGATTGAAATCTGATGTGTATGCAGGTAAACATCTATACGATAAGTATGATATAAGATGGTATGAGGATGTGATTATTTTTACTAATATCTGCCTTCCATTCTTTCCAGTGGAAAAGTTTTGTACATACAGTAGAAAAAATAAATATGTATATGTGAAAAGAATTACTCCAGCCCAAATAATACAGGATTCCTACAGCATCCTCAATGCCTCCTTTATCTTATTATGTGTCTGACATATTATTTCAATTTAACATATGTGGGGTCAATTTATGCTGAATAGTTATTAGAAGCCATGATAACAAAAGTCATTACACTGCAGTTCCGTTTTGACAGTAAAAATTTCTGCAACATTATCACAAATCCTCCTGCATTAGTGCAATGATCCTTACTATAGTTTCATATTAGAATGAAAAGGCCGCTCTAGCATACTTGATAAAAACTTCTTCCTCGCTCGTATTTTATACTTGTGTGTTTTCGAAATTTGTCACATTTTCCAAAAGGTCTATTTTCTAAGAAACATAAAATAAAAAAAATAAAAACTACATTAACCCATTCCTGTTTGCTGAATTTAAATGAGGACCTTTTCACACTGCCTTTTGCAGTGCCGTCTGGCATACAATTCTGAATTATGCTATTTTACCTTGATGTGTATGGAGTTTTTACTGCAAGATAAAGTGGATGAAATTTTAGGGGAGTGATGCTCTTTGCAAGCAAATAACTTATACTGTGACAATGTGGTGGTCTGAGAGATAGAAACATGCACATTTACTGTTGAGAGTGTTTGAGAGTAGTGAGAGGTAATTCTGTAATGACTCTTTATGGACCTTTGGTGAAACCCCTTAAAGGGGTACTCCGGTGGAATATTTTTTTTTAAAATCAACTGGTGCCAGAAAGTTAAACAGATTTGTAAATGACTTCTATTAAAAAATCTTTACCCTTCCAGTACTTTTTTCAGCTGTATGCTACAGAGAAAATTCTATACTTTTTGAATTTCTTTTTTGTCTTGTCCACAGTGCTCTCTACTGACACCTGCTGCCCGTATCAGGAACTCTCCAGAGCAGGTGAAAATCCCCATTGCAAACCTATGCTGCTCTGGCCAGTTCCTGATACGGGAAGCAGGTGTCAGCAGAGAGCACTGTGGACAAGACAAAAAAGAAATTCAAAAAGTATAGAATTTTCTCTGTAGCATACAGCTGCTAAAAAGTACTGGTAGGGTAAAGCTTTTTTAATAGAAGTGATTTACAAATCTGTTTACCTTTCTGGCACCAGTTGATTTAAAAAAAAAGTTTTCCACCGGAGTACCCCTTTAAGTAACTCCTAGACGGAGTAGGCTGAGGGTATAGGGTAGGATCATTGAGGATGCACAGTGCCACTTGAGGTGCAACTTCTCAGTACACCAGTGATGTATTGCATTGAATTGCATCTGTTCCTAGTAAAGAATGCATCAAGAAGAGAAATAGATTTTACCATACATTTGTATTATGTAATATTTAAACCTTCCCAAGCTTCTGTGAGTGTTGCGACCATCAAGCAGATTATGCATTTAACAGTATTACAAGCTGTTAGGTCTTTTGTACCTCACACTCTGACCGACAACAAAAAAGGGTACTTTACCATCCACTGCGAAGTAAAAAAATGAAGCATATTGTACTACTTATCAAAAATTTATAAAAAAGAAGAGTTGTCTAGAACCACCAGATCTGTGATCTATACTTAAACCCCTTTCAACCTGTGAAATATAATACACATACATCATTATGTCAAAAAGGAAGTATAGAGTAGGATCGAGAACTGATACCTGCCAGCAGGGACTGTTTATCCCACTAGATGCTAAAGTCAATACTATGGGAAACCCCGGCTTAAAAATGTCAAGAAATAAAGTAGTGGATGCATGGAAGTACAGTGAAAGAGTATAACCCCTTAAGGACTCAGCCCATTTTCACCTTAAAGGGGTACTCCGCCCCTAGACATCTTATCCCCTATCCAAAGGATAGGGGATAAGATGTCAGATCGCCGGGGTCCCGCTGCTGGGGACCCCCGGGATCTCGGCTGCGGCACCCCGCTATCATTACTGCACAGAGCAGACTCGCTCCGTGCGTAATGACGGGCAATACAGGGTCCGGAGCATTGTTACGTCACGGCTACGCCCCCTCGTGATGTAACAGCCCGCCCCCTCAATGCAAGTCTATGGGAGGGGGCGTGACGGCCATCACGCCCTCTCCCATAGACTTGCATTAAGGGGGCGGGCAATGATGTCACAAGGGGTGGAGCCCTGACGTCACAATGCTCCAGCCCCTGTATCGCTGGTAATTACGCATGGAGCGAGGCTGCTCTGTGCAGTAATGATAGCGGGGTGCCGCAGCCGAGATCCCAGGGGTCCCCAGCAGCGGGACCCCGGCGATATGACATCTTATCCCCTATCCTTTGGTTTTATTTTTGCATTTTTGTTTTTTCCTCCTCGCCTTCTAAAATTCAAAACTCTTTTATATTTCCATTCCCAGACCCATATGAGGGCTTGTTTTTTGCGTGACCAGTTGTACTTTGTAATGATAATCACTCATTTAACCCTAAAATGCATGGTAAACCCCCCCAAAAAACTTTTATGTAAGGAAATTCAAACAAAAATCATAATTTTGCTAATTTGGGGGTTTCGTTTTCACGCTGTACACTTTACGGTAAAAATTACATCGTTTCTTTATTCTCTGGTTCAATACGATCCATGGTTACATACATTTCTATTATTGCACTGCTTTTAAAAAATCTCAAACTTTTTTTTTTTTACAAAATCAGTATGTTTAAAATTGCCCTATTTTGATCACCTCTAACTTTCTTATTTTTCAGTATTCAGGGATGTGTGAGAGCTCATGTTTTGTGCCATGATCTTTAGTTTGTTTTGGTACCATGTTTGCGTATATGTGACTTTTTGATCACTTTTTATAAAAAAAATTCCAGTTTGATGTGACAAAAAAGCTGAAATTGTTTATTTTTCATTTTTTTTACGTTTACGGTGTTCGCCGTAGGGGATCATTAACATTATATTTTTATAGTTCGGACATTTACACAACCAACAATACTAAATATGTTTATTATTTATCATTTTTTATGCTTTTTTGTATTAATATGGGGAAAAGGGGTGATTTAAAACTTTATTGGGGGAGGGGCTTTTTCACATTTTTTTCCCCATTTTTAAAAACTTTTTTTGACATTTATTTTACACTTTTTTTTAGTCCCCTTACGGGACTATTAATAGCAATCATTAGATTGCTAATACCGTTCAGTGCTATGCATAGGGCATAACACTGATCAGTATTATCAGTGATCTTCTGCTCTGGTCTGCTGGAAGGCATATCAGTGCAGAAGACCCAGGGAGACTGAAGGAGGCAGGTGAGGGGACCTCCGTCCGCCATCTTGGCTGATTTGATCCCCGCGACAGTGCCGCAGGCGATCAGATCAGCCATTATACGTGCAGCACTGCCGCAGATGCTGTGATCTGTATTGATCACGGCATCTGAGGGGTTAATGGCAGACATCAGCTCGATCGCTGATGGCCGCCATTACCGACGGGTCCGCAGTTGCTGACAGCCACCGGGACCCGCCGTGAATGGAGCGTATGCAGCTCCTGCACTTGTGTCGCAGCTGCGCCGTAAATGTAAAAGTGATGCTATGCAGCGCCGTACATTTACGTTGCATGTCCTTAATGGGTTAAGCATGCATGGGATAGGTATAAGGCTATCCTTCATATAAGATAAAGATAAGTATAAGACTATCCTTCTTATAAGATAGGGATAGGCATAAGGCTCTCCTTCCTATAAGATAGAAATAGGCATAAGGCTATACTTCATATAAGATAGAGATAGGTATAAGGCTATCCTTCATATAAGATAAAGATAAGTATCACTATCCTTCTTATAAAATAGGGATAGGCATAAGACTATCTTTCATATAAGATAGAGATAGGTATAAGACTATCCTTCATATAAGATAGGGATAGGTATAAGGCTATCCTTCATATAAGATAGAGATAGGTATAAGGCTATCCTTCATATAAGATAGGGATAAGCATAAGGTTATCCTTCATATAAGATAGGGATAAGCATAAGGCTATCCTTCATATAAGATAGGAATAAGCATAAGGCTATCCATCTTATAAGATAGGGATAGGCATAAGGCTATCCTTCATATAAGATAGACATAGACATAAGGCTTTCCTTCATATAAGATAGGAATAGGCATAAGGCTATCCTTCATATAAGATAGAGATAGGCATAAGGATATCCTTCTTATAAGATAGGCATAGGCATAAGGCTATCCTTCATATAAGATAGGGATAGGCATACGGCTATCCTTCATATAAGATAGAGATAGGTATAAGGCTATCCTTCATATAAGGCGGGGACATGTACAATTCATACGTATTCAGAATATTGGGCAGACTAGATGGGCCAAATGGCTCTTATCTGCCAACACATTCTATGTTTCTATGTCTACATTTCTATGTAAAACAGGGTTTTTAATTTTTAAAGTTTCTGTAACAGTGATATGTGCTAGGTAGGGCTGGGGTCCAACAAGGAACAGTTGTTCTTAATCTTTGTAAGGGTGCTCATACAGTATTTGCAGTTGTCAGTTGGACTTGAAGCTTTAAAGAATGATCAGACATCGTATTCCCTGTCCTTTGGATAGGGGATAAGATGTTTATCAATGGAGTACCCCTTTAAGGCCAAAATAGGCCTGGTCCTGAAGGGATTAAGGCAATTTTATTTGTGTGCTATATGGGGGCACTATTGCAGTACCAGCAGGCAGTATTTAAAAACTTTACAGTAATATTATTTGGAAACTGTATGGGTGTGGGGTTGTTGGATCAAGTCAATATATTGACTGCTGTTTAAAAACACTTTGCATATATAAGCAGTATAAACATATATTGGAAACTTTGTAATGCATTGATGCCTCTTAGTCAGGGCTCAAGTCCTGCAGGAACGTGTGGGAACTGAGTTCTTGCACTTTTTTCACAGCAGGAACACCATTCCCATTAACAGGAGTCCTGCAGGACCAGCTCTTGGGTGGAAATCTTGGGTGAGTTCCCCCACTTTTTTTCCCAGGACTTGACCCCTGCTCTTAGTTCACTTAAAGTGAATGTGGCGCCTAGATTTTTTTTTATTTTTTTTTTTACTGATTAGAGACAGATACTGAATTTTTTTTCTCTCAAGTCTGTTTCTACTTTTTTTATTGCATTTTGTTTTCCATTTTATGGACATTTCTATGGGGACATTTATAACAGAATTTAGAGATTATACAGCAAGCCCTATGGCAAAAATAGACAGGAGCTGCCGCATTTATATCATTGGGAAAAGTTATTGGACATACTCTGTGACCTTTTAAGAGGTCATTCTACAGGAAGGGGGGGCTAAACTGTGTGCATCATCCATTGCAATTATATGCGTTCTCTCTCTACTGGTGTAACCTTTCACTGTCATGCTCTCTCTGATGGCAAGTAGTCTCTTCAGAACAGGATAACTTACCTTAATATTAGACCTAGTGGCCAGGCTAAAAGCTGAAATATTTTAGTATTATTTTATAATATAGATATCAAAATGGAGAATTAAAAAAACATTACTAAAATTTCTTCAAAAAGATGTGTAACAAATACTCAATGACACATTCCCTTAAAAGGGGTTGTCCCAACTCATAGGATAGGGGATAAGTATCTAATCATGGGAGGTCCAACTGCTGGGACTCCCTGCCACTATTGTATATGTGCGCCTCCGCTCCATTCATTGTGATTGGTTGAATCACAGCTCAATTTGAGATATTAAAGCTGAGCTGTGATTGGCTGTTTTGTGTTACAGATGCATTGGACTGACAAATCTGGGTCAGTGCACAGTGTTAGGGAGCTATTCCCTTTAAAGGTACCTGTAAATAATCCCTCCGTGTCGTCTCCATTTTGATCCTCTTCTCATAGTTGACCATTAGCTTGTCTTTTTCATCCAGAAAGCTGGTTTGCAGAATCTGATACTCTTTGGCTAATGCAACATTCTCCTTAAGTGCTGTATCCAAGGCTTTCTGCATTGTAAAATAAAAAATATGATTTATTATAGAATTTACAAATGGGTAAGAAAGTCTGCAATTAAATTCTAGAAATAAGTGGGCTAAAGTTGCACCATTAAAAATATATACACAAAAAGTAAAGTGAAAAACAAATAAAGAAATGCATTGCATTGGACCACTGAAATAAAGCTATTTGCATATATTTGTCAATCACGCCATAAGAATCATTGGATGAAGTGAACATTCTCCCTTAGGCTAAGTCTCCACTTGTTATTTTGCACTGCATTTTAGGGATTATCAAAACGCCTGAAAAATCGCCAGTGCTAGTGCCAGTGCTTTTCATTTGTGTGGAAATTGCACCTTGGCGTTTTTTTTTTCGCACCCAAAATTTCTTGGGTACCAAAAAAAAAAAGGATGCAGCAGTGATGGAACATTTTTTATTAAACGCAATGTATATATTTTATAACCCAATTTTTTTTATTTTTTAATAAAGTGTGTGTTTCACTTTTTTTTTTTTAATATATTTTAACATTTTGTATGTAGTACTACTACTCACAGCATGGAACAGACTGTTCAATGCTGGGAGTGATAGTACCTGTACTATAGACATATATCGTCCATAATATAGCAGAGAAGCGAGCAGGTCTATACATCGCTCTCTGCACTCTGCCTCTCTGCACTATACTCCGGCCACTGATGTCAACAGAAATTCATATTTCCCACCCAGAGCTGTGATTGGCCAGATGGTTTCAGCCAATCACAGCTCTGAGGAAAAGATGGATGAATGAGTGGCCGGCCCGGAGTATAGTGCAGAGCAGGGATGCGAGCGATGTATGCAGTCGCTCCATCTCTGCTATAGACGGGACGATCACATCGGGTGTCAGTAGTGACATCCACTGTGATGTGTCCTTAAGCAGGCACTACTACTCCCAACATGGAGCACACTCTGATCCATGCTGGGAGCTGTAGTACCTGTATTAATAGATAGATCGCAGCGAGTGTAACTTCTGACACCCGCTTCGATCTGTCTATTAATGCAGGTACTACAGCTCCCAGCATGAGGCAGAGTGTGCTCCATGTTGGCAGTAGTATTACCTGCAGTTATGGAAAGATCACAGCGGGTATCACTTCTGACAGCCACTGTGATCCACCTGTATAATGTATAGATGCAGCGGCCGCTCTCCTATGGTCCCCTGCACGGCCGTATATATACACATGTTCCTATTTCTCACAGAGAGCTGTGATTGGCTGGAACCATCTGGCCAATCACAGCCCTGCGGGAAATATGAATAAGTGTAAATATACGTCAGGGCAGGGGACCATAGAATATATCTATATATTATACAGAAAGATTGCAGCGGGCGATCTGTCTATTAGTACAGGTAGTACTACTCCCATCATGGAACAGTGTGTTCCATGCTGGGAGTAGTAGTACTAACTAAAAAAATTTTTAAAAATAAAGCAAAAAAGTGAAAAACACACACACAAAATTTTTTTATAATTGTCGGCTACATTTTTATTTCCCCGCACACATAAATTGATCCCTGTTTAAAAGGTAATAGTTTTTTTTTCAATAATATATATTTCGTTAGATACAATTTTTTCCTTCACTACTGTATATTTTTGAAAACATTTTTTTAATGGTACCCTACGAAATTTTACTAAAAACAGCTATCTACATCATTTTTTTGGATCACTAAAGTCCAAAAAAGATTAAAAACTGCCTGCAAAAACACCAAAGTTAAAATCCACATGGCGTTTTTCTTGGCCATTTCTCCCTCCCATAGACTTCTATTGGAGCAAAACGCCACGCCGGTTTGAGGGAACTACAGCATTTTTTTCAAAACACCAAAGAGCGGAAAAAATGCAGAAAAAGTGAAAAAACGCCAAAAGGGTTAAAAAAACGCCAAAGTGCAAAAACGCAAAGTGGAATTCGAAATTTGCAATTTCTCATTGACTTACAGCTAACATGCGGCTAGCCATGAGGCAGAATTGGCATTTTTCTTTGCGTTTTGCAAAAAAAAAAAAAAACAAGTGGAGACTTAGCCTTAGAGTATGTTCACACTATGAAATCTCCACTCCCAGAATTCCTTTAGCAGAATTTCCTCTTGCCCAGGCAAGATGGCTGCCCCCATAGAAATGTCCATAAAATGGAAAACAAAATGCAATAAAAAAGTAGAAACAGACTTGAGAGGGGAAAAAAAAACAGTATCTGTCTCTAATCAGTAAAAAAAATGAAAAATCTAGGCGACACATTCACTTTAAGTGAACTAAGAGGCATCAATGCATTACAAAGTTTCCAATATATGTTTATACTGCTTTATTTATGCAAAGTGTTTTGAAACATCAGTCAATATATTGACTTGATCCAACAACCCCAAACCCATACAGTTTCCAAATAATATCACTGTAAAGTTTTTAAATACTGCCTGCTGGTACTGCAATAGTGCCCACATATAGCACACAAATAAAATTGCCTTAATCCCTTCAGGACCAGGCCTATTCTGGCCGGAATAAGCGTAATTTGACGTGAAACGTTGCACTTGCTCTGCATTTGCTCCACTCTCTCCCCCCTGTCCACCATGCTGTAGCGTGTCGGTCTCTCGCTGATTTTGCTCCGATGCCGGAATAAATCATTTTGTTACGTCTAATGGGTTGCCATGCCTTACTTTTCTTATCTTTTGCTGGACACTCTAGCCAATAGACTTAGGCACCAGCCTATCCCATAGGCTCATTTGGTTTAAAGTGAAAGTCACTAAAAATTGTATGCTAACCTGAAAACATTTCTCTTACGTCTATGTTCCATGCATTGGCTTTTATATCTTGTTTTCTACTTTATTATAAGGAATCTGTCATCACTTGTAAATTGTCTGCCCCACTGGACTAGTAGATCTCTTCCTACACCTAAAGAGGGAGTTAACTACAGTATCATAGGAGGCAGAGAAAAGCCCCTCCATCCCCTACGACTCATGGTTTGGTTTTATTTAAAAAAAATTAAGAATTCACATGCACTATATGCCAAAATATGACACAATTAAAAAAAAAAATAGACAATTCTCATCTTCTCACCTTTATTTAGTGCACCCAAAAGGTCCTTTTAGAAAATGAAGGCTATGTTTACATGTCGCAGTTTGGTCATAGCAAATGCCACTTTTGCCATAAGTTTTGGAAACTGTTCAATGGATAAACACAGCCTTGAGGTCATCCAACAACTGACTATAAACACAACAAGTGAGTCAGATATGCCAAACTTTACTACTGGAATTATTCCATGTACTCAAGCAGATGTCCCCACAAGACCCCCTGGCACTTTGCTACTTATTAGAAGAACAGTATCGTGTCCCAAACGCATATGCAAAAATGAAAAAGTAGCTGCACGTTTTTTATAAAGACAGATGCATTTGTGACACAAAGACATGAGTGCTGCTACTTTTTCATTTCTGCATATGGGTTTGCAACCACGGACTATACTCAGGAGAAAATAGAGACAAAACACAATGGAGGACATTGACCAAAACCTGCTCAGATGAAGAGATGTGCAAATGCCCAGAGCAGCCAATCAGATTGTTCTTTCATTTTTCAGAGGCCTTTTTAAAAATCTGCAATCTGCCGATCAGTATCTGCAATCAACCAGATTAATCAATCAACCAGATCTGCAACCAGATCAATCAACCAACCAGATTCAGAAACCAGAATAAAGATTAACGGAAGATATGAATAAATTAACAAGTTTAGATATGGAATAAGTATACAGCAGAAACTAAGATGCAGAGGATGAACAGATTAACTAAATGTCAAACATTAAACAGGTCAGGAAACAAAGAACACCGTTCACACTGGAAACAGAACACTCAACATAAACAGATACTAGTTCAGAGGACACTATAGACCAATGTACAGAGCACACTCTAGATTAATAATCTTGTGCACTATGATCGTGTACTAAAAACAAAAAAGATATGAAATCATGAACTCTAAAAAAACGGATACAAGAAAAAGCCAAATTCCATTACATGGAGGAATACAGGTCAGGATACAAAACAGGAAAATTACAAAACCAAACTCCATCACATGGAGAAATACGGGTCAGGATACCAAACAGGAATATTACAAAACCCAACTCCATAACATGGAGGAATACTAAATACTGAGCACGGGTACAAGCACAAGACTAACAGTGTGAACACAGACTAAGACATAACAAGGTTAAAGCAGAACGGACATACACAATACTTAAAGCTGACAAATGTACTAAAACCAAGCAGACTAAAATCTATATCATAACAGGAATAATAACCATGGTAAAAACTCAGACAGACAGACATAGCAAAGGTGAATCATAAAACAGTCATCGTCAGAGTAAGAACTAATCCCCAGCTGAGAGTACCAGCAGAGCTCGGGTTTACATAACCCTGTCCAAGTTCCCATAGGCTAAGAGAATTAACTATTCCCTTGCAAGGGAGTACAGAAAACTGTTCAGACACTAGGTTGTTCAGACACCAAAACAAAAAAATACAAAAACAGACATTAAAGTTTGCTTTGGGGATTTGCTCCTGCTCTGGACAGTTCCTGATACAGACTGAGGTGTCAGCAGAGAGCAATTGCAATGTAGAACAAAGTCCAGCTCACCTCTCTGTGCTCGGTGCTCGGACCAGTGCCCGGCAAGGCACCCAGCAATACTGAAGAATAAACAGGGGGTCCAGCACTACGATGATATGCAGCTTTATTCGGATAGACAACACACGGTAAAAGCGACAGCCAGACACGTTTTCTAGCACATGTGCAGAGAGCACTGTGGTCAGACAGAAAAGTGATTCAAAAAGAAAATAAATTCCTGTGGAGCATAAGTACTGGAAGGATTAAGATTTTTTAATAGAAGAGATATACAAATACGTTTAACTTTCTGGAAACAGTTGATTTAAAAAAAAAAATAATAATAATTTCCAGCGGAGTACCCCTTTAAGGGCCCAGGCATGTCCCCGATTCCGGTCTCCTCCCTTCATGTGGTGCCTGAGCAATAGTGTAGTCTTACTACTAGCAAGGGTATCTGCTGCTGTAGATCTACTGTGTTCCCATGTTTCTGACCCAAGCCTGTTACCTTACTCTGCCTCTGTTTAATCCTGCTTGTATCTTCCTAATGACCCAAATTGATGACCACGCCTATGTCTGCTAATCAAGCTTGCTCCCCCTGGCTGTATCTGAGCTCCTCAGCTATGCTGATTTAACAGCTGCAGCTCAGCTATAACACCAAGTCTGCTCTGCTTCATTAGATATTGTTGCTATGCTAATACCATCTACAGCATCAACTTGCCCCACCTGCCTGACCAGCTGCCACTTAAACGGGACCAGTCTTGCAGTAGAAACCTGGTTTCTCCCATGCAGCTCAAATCCAGCTTTTGCATCCTGGAGCAGAATAAAGGGTGAAAACCAGGTGAACACCTAGAGTTCACTCCCAAGTTTAGCCCAAAGTCAAACCGGTAAGGGGCACAGCAAGTCCATACCCATTGGGGCGTTAAAATGGAATGATAAAAGTGCTTATATTATTTGATCTATCTAACAGAGCAAAGTCACCGAGCCTCTTCTGCTACTTAGTATCCAACAAAACTTTCTAGGTACGTTGACATTGACTAAAATGCTGACTTGCTCCGTATTCTGTGCCAGATTTCCTATAAAAGAAGGGTGTGAACAGTGATTGGAGGAGAATCATCATTATAGCGTCCTTCTGATCATGACAATCCTTAATCCCAGATTCCACCAAATACCACCATAGTCCAACAAAATATAAAAACAAAGCAGCACTACAAACAATCATTTGTAGTACAGAACTGTAATGGGATCCAATGTGAAAAGAAGAAAAAGTAGTACTCCAAAAATCTTCAAAGCAAAGCAGATGTATTCACCATGCCAGGCAGCAATGTTTCAACTTTTCATTGTAGCCATGCTCAAGCAGCTAAAGCTTGGGAATGGTAGCAGTAAACAGCTGAAACGCTGCAGTCTATAGGTATATAAACCTACTTTGCATTTAGCTTTTCTTTCTTTTTACTGGAATTAGAGGTACTATTGGCATGGTGACACAGAACAATACCACAAGACAGAACCTTTGCCCTCAGAACCTTTCTACTGCATGCTTGGGACAAGGAACTCAATGATAAAGCCCCCTAAATTATTTTCTTTAATGGAGCTCCATTCAGACTGTTTGGGACATTTGGAATAATGAATGTCTAGTGAAGAAAAGGTAAGCAGTACCATAAGACCTGTGTCATACCACCAGTAAAGCATCCTGAGAATATTCATGTGTGAGGTTGCTTTTACCCAAGGAAGTAGGCTCACTCCCAATTTTGCCTTAGAACACTGCCATGAATAAATAATGGTATCCTCCAAGACCAACTTTTCCCAACAATCTAAAAACAATTTGGGAATGAACAATGCTTTTTCAGCAGGATGGAGCACAATGTCATGGGCTGAAAGTGATAACTAAGTGGCTTGGTTAAAAAAAAAAAAAAAAAAAAAAAAAAGCAGTAACATTTAAGGTCCACTGCTAGAAAATTCCCATTGAGAATCTGTGGTAAATCCTCGAAAAGCATATGGTTAAATCAAAAATTGTGATACATTTCGAGCACTGGCCCAGAAACTGATAACCGTATTTATAAGTCAATACAATTAAAAATGCTTATAATTGTACTTCAGTATACCAGTAAACATCTGACTAATAGATCTAAAAACTGTTAAAGGGGAACTCCTCCCCTAGACATCTTATCCCCTATCCAAAGGATAGGGGATAAGATGTCTCTGATCGCAGGGATCAGACAACAGGGACACGCAAGATCTCTGGGCAACACCTGCCGTTTGTTCAGGACGCTGGGTGCTGGCGGCGGGGGTCGTGATGTCATGGTCATGCCCCTTGTGACATCACGGCCACACCTCCTCAATGCAAGTCTATAGGAGGGAGCGTGGCACATGCCATGATCCCTCCCATAGACTTGCACTGAGGAGGCATGGCATGACATCACAAGGGGCGCAACATGACATCACAACCCCCCTGCTGCCCACTCCAAGCGTTCGAAACAAAATGTTCCGAATGCTGGGGCAGCGGAGTGCCCCTTGAAGCATCAAACTTTGTAAAAAAACAAAATTTGTGTCAAAATTTGTATTCTAAAAACATGTATGTTACATTAAAAGAATAATACTGTTATTCTGACAGACATTTACAGCAAAAATAAAAAGTGGCACAACTTGTAAGGACTCCTTAATATTTTTGAGTCATAGAGGAGTTACTGAGCTGCAGCATGCACATTTCCTTCCTCTCCCTCCATTACCTTCCCTGTATGATTGATGTACAAAGTTTAGTGCTGGAAGCCAAGTCCTGTACACCAATTATGCAGGGCAGGAAAGAGTGGGGGAGGGAGCAGGCATGCATGCTTCAGCCCAGCACTGCATTTACATCTCTTGAGCTCAGAAGTAAAATGTGAATTTATAAGACTGCAAACAACTTCAATCAGCTGAGAGACAGATATCATTTACTTTATCTCCCTACCCATATCTGCAGCTCTGATTCCCTTTACGCTGTAATGCCATTTTCACGCAGGCTGCTGGTAAATGGGGGTTCTTATTTATAAATTGGGTCTAATTTATCAAAACTGCTTCAGAGCCAAGATTTTTTTTTTTTTTGCAAGAATGCAGTAGGAAAAACTGCATGTAAAATGACAAATTTCCTAAAAGTCTATTGTTTTTCCATAGGCTAACATTTATACACTGTTGGGGATCACATGCAATATTCATATAATTTAAAATCTCCCTAGTGATAGTGGCTTATATAAATCTCCCATATTAATGCATCCCGCTATTCATGCCCGAAACTACTCTATAATCTGTAACCTTAGGCTATGGTTTATATCCTTCTGAAGTTTCACCCATCCATGTAAAGAGGCAGATCTTATATATATATCCATACAACTGTATATGGACACCAAAGAATGTATAAAAAAAACATAAAACACTGAATTATTTAGTGAACACTGTAAGTGTTCTTGTACTTAGTAAAATTTTGAGCTTATTTTTAGGTACGTAGAAGGTACCAGTAAAAAAGGTAAGAAGGTACCAGTAAAACACAGTCTGACTAAGGCTCTGTGACAAACCGAAACGCATCACCTGTGTCTACCTTACAGTCTTGTACCTTGGTGTATTCGGAATAAACGTCATTCTTTTAATGGGAGCAGCGCTGGACATTTCTCTTAGTTGTACATATCTACCGTGGTGTAGTCTGCACCAGTCCAGGTGCGGCAGGACACAGGAGGTGAGCTGAATGCTTGCACCATACAGCTCTAGAAATATTTATTATCATAAATGCACATACATTTAAAATACTCTTAAAAACAGATGTAGGCATACATGGATGACACAATACAGAGAGGAAGGTGCAGGCATCCAAAAGGGGTACTATTAAAGTGCGGTAATAACAGATACGCTATATACTGGAGTTTAGGTGCACTGGTCTCCATTTTAGGTACATGGCAGGTAATAATCTGTAATGTTTGATATTCTTTTTGTATTATACTCTTTACTGTTTGTATTGTCAATGTGCACATTTCCCTGTATTCTAAGTGCTCATTTAGCCTTATTTCTATATGCTGCTTGCTTTGGGTATGTGCAATAAGATATATTTTATAGCATATCTGTTAATACCGCACTTTAATAGTACCCCTCGTGGATGCCTGCACCTTCCTCTCTGTATTGTGTCATCCATATATGTGTCTTCTGTTTTTAAGAGTGTTTTAAATGTATGTGCATTTATGATAATAAAGATTGTTTCTGTTTCATTATATTGTGTTTTACTGGTACCTTCTTTCTTGGTTATACATTGCTTATGTGATCCAGTACACGGCTGATTCTATTTGACGTCTATTTTTTGCTCATTTATTTTTTAAGAATTTTTTTATTTTTTTAATGAAATCCTTCTCTTCAATACCATGCGCAACACAGTGTTATGTAAATGGCGCACACAGTGTTTAGTTGGCTTAAAGTATCAGACAAACTTCTATAATTTAGACCATTCTTCAAGGACTCAATAGACTAAGAACAAACTAAACAAGCAGCTTGTGGGATAAAATATGGACTGAACGAGAAGCACCAGTCTGTGTCCTCCGCTCACCTTCAAGTAGTCTAGAGTTGAGCATGGGAATATATTAAGTAGGAGCATTAATATTTTGATAAGAGTAGGAGGGAAGAAAAATGGGAACTGAACTCCAGAGAATGGAGGGAATAAATTAAATAAAAATGTTAATTTTTCCTGCCCCTTTTAATCTTACTGACGTATTCAAACTATTGGACATGTACTGTAACTGAATATCTCAACTGTACCTGAAGAAATAATGGAGCGTGTCCCAGCAGTAAAACAGAACTGCACTAAACTGATGAGTTTAACCCAGCAGAAAGAGCGGCTGTAAACATGACAAATGCCTGCTATTGATTTCAGGTTTAATTACTCTGTGCAGCACTGACAAAGCCCATCAGATGTTGTTGTGAAGTGTAAATGGAACAGACCACACTTCACTGACCAGAGGAAACTGATGGTGTCTGCAGTTTGCATTGTTTACTTTATCCTCCGTAAACTTCAGCCTTGATCAAATTAACAAGTGCTACTAACCTCCAACAAACTACTGTGCTCCCTGGTTTTATAGCAGGAGCTGGAGATTACCACCAGCCAGCGTGCAGTGAAGGGTGGGGAATCTTTTCCGGGGTCTAAAGAGATCAGCGCTTGGGGTAATCCACGGGTAATACGTATGAAAGTGTTTTCTGTGTGAATTGAAAACTGTGTGCTCTTTTATCTCTAATCAATTTTACTTGCGCAAATCTGCTTCTGGATAAGATGTTAACGTGCGCCTGTTATATCACTGAAAAAATTATGCTTATATATGTTACCTACTTGGTCATGCAGATTCTTTACATATCTTTTTTATATATCTAGCTTCTCTATGTGGCTCACAAATCCCTCTGTTCTGCTGCTCACTTATTCTGATATGGACTGCTCTGGAAAGGGTGTTTCCAAGGCAAGTATAGAGCTTTTCACTTCCTCCCTGAGTCTGTTGTGCTGTGCTGGATCTCTTCATCCAATCACTGAAGGCTGATCTGTAACCCCCTCCTCTCTGTTTTCTGACAGGACAGGAGTGAGCACAGAGGTGTGCTAGTCTCGCCCTCACTCCCTGGACTTTGTACCAGCCTGTGCTTCAACTGGGACAAAGATGATGCTACAGCTGGACAGGATTATGTTCTGAATGGTATGAGGCCCACTATTTTTTTTTTTTTTAAGCCATGATATTTATAAAAAGGAGATAAAAATGTTTATGACGTATATTAAAAAGGTGGATATTTTGCCAAGATGTAAAACATATAAACTTTTTTGATTCTGACAGTGCACATTTAAGGGGTGAACATGGCACACATGATATGCCTTATTTGTAATACTAGTACCGTCTAAGTACTGTAAGTTAGGACAATCATATAGAAAATGGGCTTCAAAGCTCAATTTACAACACACCCATTCCTGCTCCCCATTTTTGTAGTGCAGCTGTCCATACATTATAACCTACACTCTTCCTCTGAAATGTTAAACCAATAGAAATGGTAACAAAAACCACCTATGGTACTACTCCTACAATTGCCACCATGAATTAAACACCAATAATACAAAATTCATGAAAAAATAGTATAAACTTTATTAGATAAATAATTACAAACTAAAGGACAGACAAACCCACCCCTAAAAAACATATACCCCAGAAAAGCACTAGTGACCTGGTCCTGATTATCAAGATGGTAAATATAAGGAACAATGCATAAGTTGTATTATTGGTTCACTCTGATTGTCAGTACGGTAGTGTGTACCTCAATATAAAATCACCGCTAATGCAAAAATGATAATTATCCATAAAACACTACCTGTAATAGGCATGTTCCCACAGGCTATCCAGGGACACAGTGCACTGTGATCTCACTTCGCTCCTGTGCCCCCTGCCTATTGACCTCTATTATGTTCCTGACTTTGCACCAGTTCTGCCTGCCCTGACCTTCTGCTAACCAGACCACGAGTTGCCGTATCCCTCCTGTGCCTTGAATCTTCTCAGCCGCCTTTGTAATCGAGTCGTGCCAGGGCTAGCGACCTGGGGGCCGCCTGCCGCAGCAAATCCATCCCGCTTTGTGGCAGGCTCTGGTAAAAACCACCTTAGACACCGCTCCCTGGCACAACCCACGCCATCGACCACACAGGTCCAGCGGATCCACTACTGCCCTGAGTCCTACAGCCTACTGCCTTAAGTCTTACAGTAAGATCCGGCCATGGATCCCGCTGACGTACCTCTGCCAGAAGTTTCGGATCTTCCCTCCGACTTGGCACAACAGTGGCAGCAGTTAGCCGGTCAGGTGCAACAACTGAATCAATTGTCTGCCTTGATGCAACAGCTTATTGCCATACAACAGCAACTGCAGCCGCAACCTGCACCTGTTTCTACACCTGTCCTTGCAGCTCCTTCCGAATCCAAGCTTCGTTTATCCCTACCCACGAAGTATGAAGGTGATCCCAAGTTGTGTAGAAGCTTTGTGACACAGTGTTTTATGCATTTGGAGCTCATGGCGGATCAGTTCCCAACAGAGCGAACAAAAGTAGCATTTGTGGCCAGTTTATTGTCCGGAAAAGCCTTGTCCTGGGCAACTCCTTTCTGGGATCGCAATGATCCACTCTCCTCTAATCTGCCGGACTTTCTAGCAGAATTCCACAGTGTATTTGAAGAACCCGCACATGCTTCCTCTTCCGAGACGGCTCTACTGAACCTCTGCCAAGGGAACTCCTTTGTTGGCAACTACATGGTTCAATTCCACACTCTTGCCTCTGAATTGGCTTGGAATGATGAGGCCTTGGGTGCTACATTTAAAAAAGGACTGTCCAAAAGAATCAAGGATGCTCTCGCTGCACAAGATCCTCCGTCTACCCTGAATGAACTAGTTCATTTAGTCATGCGAATTGATGAGCGTTTTGCCAAGAGGCAGGAAGAATTTTGTTTGGAAGGAGAACCTGCCCAAACATGGCGACTTCCTCGTCTGGCACCAGTGTTTCAAAGTTCACCTCTTCTGTCTTCTTTGCCTCCTGCCGAAGAGGGTATGGAGGTGGATCACTCTAGCCTAAGGCAACTGGAAAGATCCCTTCGACACAATGTGAATTTGTGCTTATATTGTGCCAGTCCTGAGAACTTTCACAAAGACTATTCTATACGTCCTCAGCATCCGGGAGAACGCTTGTATCTTGGACAAGTAGGTGAGACGACCTTAGGGGTGAATTCTACTTCTCGTTTGACCACTTTGGTCCAAGTGTTCACTCCTGCCAAGACTTCATTCATTGCTTCTGCCTTTTTGGACTCTGGTTCTGCTGGTGACTTAATTGATGCCTCACTGGTCCATAAACACCGGCTTCCAGTGATTCGCCTTCCTAAGCCCTTGTATATTACCTTTGTTAATGGACAAAACCTGAACTCTACAGTGCTATTCCGCACAGAACCTCTCGTCATGCAAGTGGGACCCTTGCATAACGAAAATATTTAGTTTGTTGTGCTTCCTCATTGTACTTTGGAGCTTCTTCTTGGTCTTCCTTGGCTTCAATGCCATTCTCCACAACTTGACTGGAAATCAGGTAAAATCACACATTAGGGACAGTTTTGCCAAAATTACTGTTTTCTGACTATCCAGGGTAAAGCTGTCTCTTCATCTCTGCCTATGTCTGGTCTGCCTCTTCCATATCAAGACTATTCAGATGTTTTCTGCGAAAAGCAGGCTGAGACCCTTCTACCGCATCATTCCTACTACCCTATTGACTTACAGCCTGGAGCCACGCCTCCTCAAGGAAGTATCAATCCATTATCTGTTCCAGAGACTCAAGCCATGGCAAAATATGTTCAAGATAATCTAAAGATGGATCCTGACAAGCTGACTGCATTATTGGTTTGGCCTCGTCCTATTGGTCTACAGGCTATTCCATGCTTTTTGGGATTTGCCAATTATTATCGTCAGTTCATTCCACATTTCTCTTCCTTGGTTGCTCCGATTGTGGCTCTCACTAAGAAGAACTCTAACTCTAAGACTTGGCCTCCAGAGGCAGAAGAGGCCTTCACTCACTTAAAGTCTGCATTTGCCTCTGCTCCCGAGCTTTCAAGACCTGATCCTGGGTAGTGTTGCTCGCGAATATTCGCAATTCGAATATTATTCACGAATATCGCATATTCGCAAATATAGTGCTATATATTCGTAATTACGAATATTCGTTTTGTTTTTTTTTCTTCCCTCTCTGCTTCCAGCTTGTGTGGTGTAAAGAAGGCTGTAATACTACTGTGTGAGACTGGCGTGCGAAAATTCGCATATGCGAAAATTAGCATATACAAATTTTCGCATATGCAAATTTTCACATATGCTAATTTTGCATATGCTAATTTTCACATATGTTAATTTTCGCATACGCGTATTTTCGCATATGCGAAAATAAAACGAGAATATAACGAATATGCGAATATTCGCGAATATATGACGAATATTCGTCCATATATTCGCGAATATTCGCGAATTCGAATATGGCCTATGCCGCTCAACACTAATCCTGGGAAACCCTTTGCTTTGGAGGTAGATGATGCTTCATCTGTAGGAGCCAGTGCCATAATTACCCAGAAAAACTCCAAGGGCAAGATTGTAACCTGTGGTTTCTCACCTGCAGAGGGGAACTACTCCATTGGAGATCGAGAACTCCTAACTATGAAGCTTACCTTGGAAGAGTGGCGACATTTATTAGAAGGTTCTTCTCATCCGGTCTGTATTTATCCAGACCATAAGAATCTCCTATACCTCCAGTCTGCACAGCGATTGAACCCTCCCCAGGCTAGATGGTCTTTTTTCTTTTCCAGATTTAATTTCTTCATTCATTTCCGCCCTGCTAACAAGAACGTCAGAGCCTATGCTCTTTCCAGGTCTTCCGATGTCGTAGGATTGGACTCCATGCCAAAGCAAATTATTCCCCCCTGGGAAGTCCTTTGTGCCTATTCAACTGAAATGTAAAGTCTTGAATTGGGGAAATTCTTCTATGCTGGCTGGTCACCCTGGAATACAAAAGACTTTTCAGCAATCTCCTGGCATTACTGGTGGCCGCATCTTGAACGTGATATCACCGATTTTGTCCGTTCCTGTGTTATCTGTGCCCGTGACAAAACTCCTCGGCAGAAACCTGCGGGGCACTTACAGCCTTTGCCCATTCCAGAAACTCCCCTGTCTCACATAGCTATGGACATTTTGAACCTTAAAAAGAGGAGGAGACCTAAGGGGGGGGTGGCCGTGAGCGCTTTCCTCCCCAGCCGGCGGGGCTGGGATTCGCATTGCGCCCGCATGCAAATCCCAGCCTGTCACTCACCTCTGCCCTCTGCTGTCCTGTCTGTCCTCCCCCAGGAGCTCTCTGATTTAAAGTGCCCATAATTATGACCTATACAAGTACCAGCACCTCCCACAAACCTCTGCTGAATCTTTGTTTGCCTCAGTGCCCTAGAGATAGCGTTTGTAGTCTTGCCTTGCTGTGTTCCTAACCCCATTGTTCTGTGACCTGACCTCGCTCTTGTGCAGCCTGCCTATTGACCTCTTGCCGCTTTCCCAGACCTTCTGCTATCCAGACCACAAGTTGCCGTTTCCTTCTTGTGCCTCTAATTTCCTCAGCCACCTGTGTGGTCGAGTCGTGCCAGGGATAGCGACCTGGGTGCCGCCTGCCGTAGCAAATCCATCCCGCTTTGCGGCAGGCTCTGGTGAACACCAGCGGCACCTTAGACTCCCTGGCACGGCCCATGCCATCTACCACACAGGTCCAGCGGATACATTACTACCATGAGTGCTACAGCCTACTGCCGTGAGTCTTACATCAGCCTTATATGCAGAATAACTATTTAATTGGTTTATGGTTTCTTTTGAATTCATTCTTTCTCCCCAGAATTCTAATTTTTGATTTCTAGAAACTTATTTTAAGAAATCATACAAAGTTGTCATTTCCATGGACTATGACCATACCATATGTATGTTATAAGTTGGAATGATTCATATATCTATAGTGCTAAATGCCTCTGATGTATTACATTCAACCCTTCAAACATTGTTAAAACGTTAGTGCCATATGGTGGTATTATTTAGAAATTGTAGTAATATGTAAGAACCATATGGCAGCATTATGAGTATTAGATGCTTCAGACCTACAACTTTGTTTCTATTATAAATAGAAACCACACAGCAGTGCTGCATCTTTTGCCTGTCAGACCCTTTTAGCCCTTTAACTATGATGGGGACCTTCTGGCTTCACCAAGGTGCACATTCAACAGAATATGCAATGGGTACTCTTGCTAAAAGGCATATAAGGGCTTTTTATAGCAGTATTGCCTTAGCACAATATGTCAGTATTATGTGCTTTCCGATCACAGTCTTGGTCTAAAACACATCTTTACACTACAGCTCTGCTGTTTGGATTTGTTGTTATATTAGCTTAAGCCTAGTATAAGCTTACTAGGAGGTCAGGTTTTATTCACAGCAGGGACTATTTTATTAGAATAATGATAACCCATTAGTGTGAAAAATAGTATTGTCAAGTAACCTCTACAGCTTTGTGTCTGTGATATAAGCAGTAGAAAGGGATGAGGGGTGTGGGATTCACCTCAATTTAACCTAAAATATTGAATTAATGAAACCACCCTTGTCCCATTATAAAACACAATACAAAGATGATCTCAATGAACAAAAATGGCCTGGGGAAAAGGCAAAACTTCATATTGTTGTAAATAGATAACAATAAAAACATTCTGAATCTTCCATAATAATGGAGGCTAAAATTTATATTAAGGAAATCTGCATAAAGAAGTTATAAAACAAATACAATATCTATAAGGATGCAATGTTTGCCAATGTAAATCGCGAACAGCTGTAGCACAAGTGTTTAATCCTGTCTTCTTCATTACGAGTAAAACTATTTAGTCGGAAGCATAGGCAGTCTGCAAAGCGTTTTATTCAATGGCAAAGGCACGAGAATCTCAGACACCAATTTCATACATAATAAGTGTACAGGATGCAAATGATGAACCACAAGTGGAAGACTCATATATTAATCAACAATTTCGTGAAGCAAACATGGAACTGGAATGAAAGACTTAAGATCACATGAAACTTTTGAGTTAATGAACAGGGTCCTTAAGTGCTCATTTAATTCAAACAGCTGTTTGTTAATGCCGTGAGCGGTGTCATAAACTGCCGAAATACAGTTAAGTGCAAGACACTAGTTAATGCTATAAAGCAACACATGCTCTAATATTAAAGGAGTTTAATGGGATTAATACAGAATAAAGCATTAACTCCCTGTTATAATAGCTCAGAGCTGCCGGGCAAATTCCGCCTCAAAAGAACTTTGTAGACAAATCTATAGAAAAGTAAAGTCTCACTGTACAGCAAATCATGACATTTTTTATTCCTTGCCAAGAAGTGGAACCCTGATACGTTCACATCTGTTCCAATCACACATTGGATAAAATCACAGTTTTCTAAAGTCCTAAATAACTAAAAATGTGGAACCCCTACAAGTTACCATCTGCTGACACTATATCTTAAAGGCGATACCCCAAAGTAAAACGTAGAAGAGAAACCCAAACATTGCGTATCTGTGCAGATTCAGTATGACTGCTGTCTATATAAATGGTAGGATGATAAAATTCAAGGGGTTCTGTGAGACTACAAGCATAGCAGCTTTCTTCCAGAAACAGCACCACACTTTCCAATAGGTGATGTCAAGCATCACAGCTCATCACATTTGAATATACATGGAAAGTAGGAGTTGTAATGTTTCTCACTAGAGAAGCAGATCTTCTAAGCAACAGTGTAAGGGTCATGGCAGGTGGTGGATCCTCTGGGCCTGTGTGGATGATGATGTGAGCCGTGCCAGGGAGCAGAGTCTAAGGTGCCGCTGGTTTTCACCAGAGCCCGCCGCAAAGCGGGATGGTCTTGCTGCGGCAGGCGGCACCCAGGTGTACCCCTGGCATGACTCGTCCACACAGGTTGCTGGGATGAAGCGTGGTACAGAAGGATAAGACAAGACGTGGTCAGGATAGCTGAAGGTCAGGGCAGGCGGCACAGTAGCAGTGTAAGGTACACGGATAACCAGGAACACAGGAAACACAGTAGCAGGAACAAACAAAATCTGCGACATCTCGTTCAAGGTGCAGCCACCATTAATGCCAGGAGATCAGTTAAATAGTCTTCCGTTTTCCAGGGTGAACAGGCAGCAAAGAAGAATGTCCTCAATTCAAGACTTTACGTCTCAGTTTAGCAGGTACAAAAGATTTTCCATGTGGAACTTGCTGAAGATAGACAGGAGCTAAAGGAATCAATCGCTCAGTAGTAATATTATGCCTTGGCGTGGAGTCCAAACCTGCAACATCGGAGGATCTGGAAAAAGTGTCAGCCCTGAAGTCTTTGTTAGCAGTCCTAGAAAGGGACGAAGAAAGAGTTTAAGACTTGATCAGCACAGGACAATGATTTTGGCAAAACTATCCCCAACATGTGATTTCACCAGATTTACAGTCTAGTTGAGGAGAAGGACGTTGATGCCAAGGAAGACCAAGAAAAAGCTCCGAAGTACAATGTGGTAGCTGTTTTCCTTATGTAAATCTCCTACTTGCAGGAGGAGAGGTTTAATGCAGTATAACACCTTACAGTTCAGATGTTGTCCATTAACAGAGGAAATGTACAAGGGCTTGGCAAGAAGGGTCACTGGAAGATGAAGTTTCTGGACCAGGGAGGCACCAATGAAGTCGCCAGCGGAACCAGAGTCCAAAAATTCAGAAGCGTTGAAAGATGTCTTAGCAGGAGAAAAGACCTGAACTGGAATGGTCAAACAAGGAGAGGTAATATTCACGTCTAGGGACGCCACTCTAACTTGTCCAAGTTGCAAGCATTCTCCAGGACACGGAGGACGTATAGAACAGTCTTTGAGAAAATTCTCTGGACTGGCACAATATAGGCACAAATTCTCATTGCGTCGACATGATCTTTCCTGATGAGTTAGGCGAAAGCGATCCACCTCCATAGCCTCTTCAGCAGGAAGCAAAGTAAACGGAAGAGGTGGAGGTTGGAACACAGGAGCCAGTCGGAGTAATCGCTGTGTTCGAGCAGGTTCTCTTTCCAAATGAGGTTCTTTCTGCCTCTTGGCAAAACGTACATCAATACGGGTGGCCAAATGGATAATTTCGCTCAGGTTAGTCGGAGGATCTCGAGCAGAGAGAGCATCCTTGATTCTACTGGAGAGTCCATTTTTAAAGGTGGCACACAAGGCTTCATTATTCCAAGCCAGTTCAGAAGCCAGTGTGCAGAATTAAACAGCGTAGTCGCCCACAGAGGAGTTACCTTGACTAAGAGTCAGAAGAGCCGTCTCGGAAGAGGAGGCTAGTGCGGGTTCTTCAAATACTTTAGGGAATTCTGCAAGGAATGCCGGCAGATTCGAGGAGACCGGATCATTACGAACCCAGAGGTGTAGCCCAGGCCAGGGGTTTTCCTGACAGTAGACTGACCACTAACACCACTTTAGCATGCTCCGTCGGGAACAGATTCGCCATGAGTTCTAGATGCACAGAACACTGTGTCACAAAGCCTCTACACAGCTTGGGATCTCCGTCAAACTTTGAGGGCAAGGATAAGCGAAGCTAGGACCCGGAAGAAACGTCTGACACCGGAGAAGGCTCAGGCACAGGTTGCTGTTGTTGTCGAGTGCCAAAAAGCTGTTGCATCATAGCAGAAAATTGATTCAGCTGTTGCACTTGACGGGCTAACTGCTGCGACTGTTGAGCCATGACGGTGGAGAGATCCCAAACAGCTGGCAGAGGCACCCCAGCGGGATCCATGGCCGGTCAGGGTCAGGGCAGGTGGTGGATCCTCTGGGCCTGTGTAGATGATGACGTGAGTCTTGCCAGGGGTAGCGACCTGGGTGTCGCCTGCCGCAGCAAGACCATCCCGCTTTGCAGCGGGCTCTGGTGAAAACCAGCGGCACCTTAGACTCCTCTCCCTGGCACGGCTCACGTCATCATCCACACAGGCTCAGAGGATCCACCACCTGCTGTGACCCTTACACACACAGTCAATCATTGCCGTCACTGGAGTTTAAGAAATCTCCCTGTTATATCCCAGAAGGAGGAATTGTCCATCAGGGTCAGATTCCCAGGTTGTGGTCCCTAGAACAATCACCAATAAGTGGTAAGGGCAATGTAGTGGGAAACTTGTAGCATAGTAAGGAACATAGCCAGGAGTCATCAACTGGATAGCCGTCAGGATGCAACAAGATGGTGAGTGGAGCAGGAGAGCAGTCAAGAGATGAGTCAAGAAATTATACCTGTAATAGAATTACAGGATAGATCCAAAGGATGAAACAGAAACATAATCCAGGAATAAGGCTGAGGTTAATGTTAGAGTCAGAATAAGAAGTCAGGAATAGAACCAATATACAGGAACTAAGCCTAGACAGCAAAGATAGGGGAATTGATCTATGAAGAAAGCAAACGTTTTTTTTCCTGATCTGCTACAACCTCTTTAATATAATAAAATAAATAAATCACAAAAGCACAAAAGCAATCTAGCTTTGATTTTCAAGTATTGAGAAGTGCGCATCCCTATTACATAACTGTCTGCTAAATCCCTAAAACCTGTTTGCCCTGGATTAGATAGATTCTTCATGATTAACTCTCTTTAGATATTAGGGTTCCCCCTTTCCCCTAGATTTCAGTCCCCCACTCTGTATTGCCCTTACGACACTCCTTTTCTTCTAAACTCCCACTATTTCGCTCATATTCTTTCCATGTGTTTTCAGGTGTTCCTTCTCTAAACTGTCTTGCTCTGTTTTTAAAGGGTAACTCAAATTATTCAGAAATAAATTACTTTAGTGCAAGAATTTGGAACAATATTTGCAATAATTATTTTTCTAAATCACCTCCTAGGCTTCCATATTCAGAATGCTAGAAATGGAGGAGAACGAAGGGAAAATGTGGGGCGCTCTCTAACGTAGTAGGTGGATACTTTGATGGTAAGAAGTAGAAGATGCCCACCACCACATCTGAGTAGTGGTACTGACCTCTGCGGGATATGCGTAGAGTGTAGCACCACTCTGGGGGGAGTGTCGGTCTTTGGTGGGATGTACCAGCTTGCTGCTCAGTTCCCCCTTGTCCGTTGCCCCAAAGACGATAGAGAAAGGAAGATAGAGAAAAATAGCTTTCTATTGGGTGATTTCATGGTGTTTTTCCTGCTTTTATAAGTTACCCCAGGCAGATGTGCAGTGTTAGTAAATGGGATATTACAGATCTTTATATGACACTCCAATGCTTTAGCTGAATTTTTTATGACACAGTATGTAATTATTATTTTTTTTAACTGCAGCATGCTCTAGCAGTACTTTGGTGCTGTTTTTATGGCCTATAATGGAAATATTGTAAGCTGTGTTTACACTATGCTAAGTACATACATCTGACATATACACACACCCCTGCTAGTTCCCATCAAAGCTGTTGCAAAACACAGGAGTACACAGCAGACCATTGCTCTGCAATCAGTAAATCTGAAGCACCTGCTGCATTCATTCCCTGTTGGCTCGTCTGTCTGTGGCATCGTTCAGCACAAGGAAGCATGGTATAAACATACCTTATTTTCCATAAATGTCCAAATAAAGATTTACCGTATTTATCGGGGTATACCACGCACCGGCCTATAACACGCACCCTCATTTTACCAAGGATATTTGGGTAAAAAAAGTTTTTTACCCAAATATCCATGGTAAAATGAGGGTGCGTGTGTGCGCGTGTATACTCCGATACATCCCCAGGAAAGGCAGGGGGAGAGAGGCTGTCGCTGCCCGCTTCTCTCCCCCTGCCTTTCCTGGGGTCTAGAGCCCTGCTGCCGGCCCTTCTCTCCCCCTGGCTATCGGCACCACTGCCCGTTCTGTCCCCCTGACTATCGGTACCGGCGCCCCATTGCCGGCGCCAATAGCCAGGGGGAGAAAAGCGGCGCCGACAGCCAGGGGGAGAGAAGGGGCAGCGGCACCCATTGCCCCGTTGCCTCCCCCCATCCCCGGTGGCATAATTACCTGGGTCGAGTCCGCGCTGCTGCAGGCCTCCGGCGTGCGTCCCCTGCGTTGTTGCTATGCACGGCGCGGCGCACTGACGTCATGCACCGCGCCGTGCAGCGCATAGCAACGACGAAGGGGACGCACGCCGGAGGCCTGCCGCAGCGCGGACCCGACCCAGGTAATTATGCAACCGGGGATGGGGGGAGGCAACGGGGCAGCAGCGCCGGCAATGGGTGCCGCTGCCCCTTCTCTCCCCCTGGCTATCGGCGTCGGTACCGATAGTCAGGGGGACAGAACGGGCAGCGGCGCCGATAGCTAGAGGGTGAGAAGGGCCGGCAGCAGGGCTCTAGACCCCAGGGAAGGCAGGGGGAGAGAAGCGGGCAGCGACGGCCTCTCTCCCCCTGCCTTTCCTGGGGCGGTATCGGCGTATAACACGCACATAGACTTTAGGCTAAGAAATTTTGCCTAAAAAGTGCGTGTTATACGCCGATAAATACGGTATATGTATACAGTCGTGGCCGTAAATGTTGGCACCCCTGAATATTTTCAAGAAAATGAAGTATTTCTCACAGAAAAGGATTGCAGTAACACATGTTTTGCTATACACATGTTTATTCCCTTTGTGTGTATTGGAACTAAACCAATAAAGCAAATTGGACATAATTTCACACCAAACTCCAAAAAATGGGTTGGACAAAATGATTGGCACCCTTTCAAAATTAAGGAAAAATAAGATTGTTTCAAGCATGTCATGCTCCTTTAAACTCACCTGGAGCAAGCAACAGGTGTGGGCAATATAAAAATTACACCTGAAAGCAGATAAAAAGGAGAGAAGTTCACTTAGTCTTTGCATTGTGTGTCTGTGTGTGCCACACTAAGCATGGACAACAGAAAGAGGAGAAGAGAACTGTCTGAGGACTTGAGAACCAAAATTGTAGAAAATATCAACAATCATAAGGTTACAAGTCCATCTCCAGAGATCTAGATTTGCCTTTGTCCACAATGCGCAACATTATCAAGAAGTTTGCAGCCCATGGCACTGTAGCTAATCTCCCTGGGCATGGACAGAGGAGAAAAATTGATGAAGGTGTCAATGCAGGATGTTCCGGATGGTGGATAAGCAGCCCCAAACAAGTTCCAAAGATATTCAAGCAGTCCTGCAGGCTCAGGATGCATCAGTGTCAGTGCAAACTATCCGTCGACATTTAAATGAAATGAAACGCTATGGCAGGAGACCCAGGAGGACCCCACTGCTGACACAGAGACATAAAAAAGCAAGACTACATTTTGCCAAAATGAACTTGAGTAAGCCAAAATCCTTCTGGGAAAACATCTTGTGGACAGATGAGACCAAGATAGAGCTTTTTGGCAAAGCACATCATTCTACTGTTTATTGAAAATGGAATATGAGGCCTACAAAGAAAAGAACACAGTGAAATATGGTGGAGGTTCAATGATGTTTTGGGGTTGTTTTGCTGCCTCTGGCACTGGGTGCCTTGAATGTGTGCAAGGCATCATGAAATCTGAGGATTGCCAATGGATTTTTGGGTCACCCTTTATAGCTCAGTGTCAGTAAGCTGGGTTTGGGTCCGAGATCTTGGGTCTTGCAGCAGGGCAATGACCCCAAACAAGTCAAAAAGCACCCAGAAATGGATATCAACAAAGTGCTGGAGAGTTCTGTAGTGGCCAGCAATGAGTCCAGATCTAAATCCCATTGAACACCTGGGGAAAGATCTTAAAATTTCGGTTGGGAAAAGGTGCCCTTCCAATAAGAGAGACCTGGAGCAGTTTGCAAAGGAAGAGTGGTCCAACATTCTGGCTGAGAGGTGTAAGAAGCTTATTGATGGTTATAGGAAGCGACTGATTTCAGTTATTTTTTCCAAAGGGTTTTCAACCAAATATTAAGTTAAGGGTGCCAATAATTTTGTCCAGACCATTTTTGGAATTTGGTGTGACATTATGTCTAATTTGCTTTCTTTCCTCCCTTTTTTGGTTTAGTCCCAATACACACAAAGGGAATAAACATGTGTATAGCAAAACATGTGTTACTGCAATCCTTTTCTGTGAGAAATACTTCATTTTCAGGGGTGCCAACATTTACGGCCATGACTGTATGTGTATATGACAGGGAGATTGTTTCAGGGTTGGTCAGAGGTGATGATATCACTTAAGGGGAGGTGCTTGAGCTCCAAGACAGGATGCAACCACGCATTTTGAGACAGCAGAGGATGATGCATCATCTCAGGTTAGGGGAGGAGTAGGAGACACCTTACTGTGAGAGTAAAAGGACTACACAGCTTATTATCAGAAGTATTTGTAGTAAAAACAAGATAAAGTTCTATATCTAGGGGTAAGAGTTTTATTTAAATATAATTTTTTCATACTAAAATAGCCCTTTAAGGATCAAATCGATTCCATAAACACTAACCCATAAATAAAATTGACAGGTTTACAGGTGAAAAGCATTTCATTTTTTTTTCTCTAACAAGAGAAGTCATTGGGCAGACGTATCTTATTGTTTGGCATAGGGTGATATTTGCTGTCTCATTTAAAAATAGTATATGAAATGAAGACTTTTATTTTTACACAATCAAAAAATGTCCTTCTTTCATTTAGTAAAATAGAATAAAAGGAAACTTGTCCACCTATTATAAGTCCATTAGAATCTGATAAAATCAGTAACAAAATAAATCTTTTACTTTTTCTTTCAGTGAACAGAGCCAATTACAGCTTTCCAGACTACAGGTGTAAAAGGGGCAACTACATTACTATTATTTTAATGTATTAATAATAAATATTATTATCATTATTATTATCCTCATTATTAAATAGTATCAGGTCACGCTAGATATTGTATTCTATGAAAGAAGAAGTGCTGCTTATACTAATTGATGCTCTGTGTAAAAGAAATGACATGGACCCTTCATGGCGTCTGCTCCGTGGTTCTCATTTATTATGCTAATTAAAAGAAATACTGATGGGTAAGATAGTCTTACAAAGAATTAAGGCCTGTGTATTTCTCCCACCGACCAGACAGATTTAAAGCATGCAGAATGTGATGGGATCTGATAATCCAATTACATTGTTATGTTTTCATTAAATCAACAAGAAGTTTACATAGTATCATTTCAATATATACAGGCTGCGCTATTTGTTATGACTATATACAGTGCAGTATATGCCAACCGAATACATACAACACTATCTATTTCACTGTAATGTAGATTCCTATTAAAAGCTTTGAAAAAATACATTGGCCCCAGGGCACAATATTGTCATTATGCATTGGTCTATCTTTGGCCATAATAACTTATAAACCAATAGAAGACAGAGACGGCACTCACCAAAAGGGTCTTCTTTATTCAAGTTCTGTGGTGCATACAGACAAGGGCAGGAAGAAGCGAGCAGGCAGGGGTGTCTGGAAACCCCTGCCCTCTCACTTCTACCTGCCCTTTTCTGTGTACACTGCAGAATTTGAATATAGAAGACCCTTTGGGTGAGTGCCATATCTGTCATCTATTGTTTTACTAAATTGCATACCTACTTCAGACTGAGCACACCTAGTGTTTAGGCTTCAGGTACGATTCCAGATGCAGCTGTCTACTCTTGCATGGTGTGAACAGTGCCTAGTTGTGCATGTGCCGGACATTATTTCTTCTAGTCACTTTAACTTTTAAACCCCATTCAACATGCTGCAGACACTGCTTATCTGTTAAAACACCTCTTCTTTACAGTACAGTATAGTACTATATATCCTCTACTGCTCTTAACCTATACCAGGAGAAATAGCTTCTTTGGACACCATTAAATTTTTACTCTATGATAGGGGTGGGCAAACAAAGGAGGCCTAATTATTATATTGGGGGCTAACTACTGTATGTGGGGCTTATCTATTGTATAGGGGTAAAGTGTAGGACCTACCTACAACATGGGGATACAGAAGGGGCCTAACTACTATATGGGGGCACAATTTACTTTTCGTGTAGAGATGAAGAGTGTGTATAGAAGTGAGGAGGGTATTGGAGCGAGGAGCCAATAATGTCACTCAATCTTGTCTCTAAGCTCTACAAGCAGTTCTTTCAGCCTCCTGGCTGGGTTTTTGCTCTCATATGCATTGTCAACTGTGAGACATTATATAGACAGGGCTGTGTATTTCCAAATCCTATCCAATCAGCTGAATTTACCCCAGGTGACTTCAATCAAGGTGTAGAAACATCTCAGAGGAGGCCATGGAGATAAATTTTAAGTGTCGTAGGAAAGGGTCTAAATAGTTATGTCCATGTCCAAGTTTATCATGTTTAACCCCGTAAGGGTTTTTCTGTTTTTGCATTTTCGTCTTTTCCCCCTTACCTTTAAAAAATCACAACTCTTTCAATTTTGCACCCAAAAATCCATATGATGGCTTATTTTTTGCGCCACCAATTCTACTTTGTAATGATGTTAGTCATTTTACCCCAAAATATACAGCGAAACATTTTTTATGCAATGTTATAGCTCCTATAGGGGGCTATAACACTGCACACACTGATCTTTTACATTGATCAATGGTTTCTCATAGGAAATCATTGATCAATGATTCTGCCGCTTTACTGCTCATGCCTGGATCTCAGGCACTGAGCAGTCATTCGGCGATCGGACACCAGGAGGCAAGGTAAGGGATCCTCCTGCTGTCTTACAGCTGTTCGGGATTTCCCCACGGACATCCCGAACAGCCCCCTGAGCCAACCGGCAATGATTTACTTTCACTTTAGACACGGCGTTCAACTTTGAACGCCGCATCTATAGGGTTAATAGCGCGCGGCACCGCGATCAGTGCCCCGCACTATTAGCCACGGGTCCTGGCCATTGTTAGAGGCCGGGCCCGACCCGCTATGACGCTGGGCCACGCCGTGACCCGCGTTATAGAACGGGAGCGGACTCAGGACATACATTTACGTCATAGGTCCTTAAGAGGTTAATAAATTAGCAAAAAGTTCTAAAATTCTATATATTCCTGTTCCAATTATGGGGTATAGCATGTAAAAGAATGGGGAAAAAAGTGTAGTTCTTTTTTAAATTTTAGCACAAGGCACCGCATAAGACAATGTAAAAAAAAAATGCACAACCACAAGCAAGAAAAATGGAGTCACTTACAAAAGATTATACCAAACTATGCAAATCTTTATTAATAGTATAGAGAAAAAATGGAGGGATTCCAAGAGGGTGTTACTCTACTGCCATAAAGAACTTAGTCATCACTACATAACTTAGTGATGATTAGGTTCTTTATGGCAGTAGAGTAACACTCTGCATTCCTTCCCCCTCTTGGGTGGAATCCCTCCATTTTTTTAATCTATACTATTAATAAAGTATAGACCCCCATATTAATAAAGTGACCCCCATACAATCTCAATGCTAATATAGTGACTGTGTGCTAATAAAATGAATAAGTGTGACAATAAATATAAATAAAAATATGTACACTTAAAAATCGTGCCAATAATTAAATTGCAACAACACACATGAAAGTGCATATAGTTAATATATATATGAAAAATTAATAAACACAATGGTGACAAATACTGATAATGAAAATTCATAAAAATATTGAAAATATATGTATAATAAAAAATAAATAATAGTAAAAAAATATATATTTTATATAAATATATATATATATATATATATATATATATATATATATATATATATATATACTCTCAATGAGGGACATTTATCAATGTTTGCTTATGCATTCTTTTTTTTAGTAATTTTTTCCTTACTTTTTTTGCTTATGTGTGACTTATTTATCAACTGGTTTCAGCCTGTTGATAATTTTCTTTCACGTAAGCAATTTTTCCTTTTTTACTTTGGTAGTAGCTTTTTCTGCTCCATGTTTGAGCTGGAGTAAACTTAGTCAATTTTTTACCTTGTTGCGACTTTTTTTTGCGCAGTTGCGACTGTCGCAGTTGATAAATACCTGACTAAAGCAAATCCATTTTGAAAAATTTACTACGTAAGCAAGTTTGAATTTTCTTGCTTTTCTTGTTCTTCATGCAAATTGTCGCACGAAAACACACGTAGTTTTGTGACAATTTTGTGACAATTATAGTAAAGAAAACCTGACTAAACCCGTTGATAAATGTCCATCTATGTGTGTGTATGTGTATGTGTGCATGTGTGTATGTTCCAGTATCACGTCCAAACGCAAAAGATATTAACATGAAACTTGGCACACATGTTACTTATGTGTCAACAACAAACATAGGATAGGTGATTTAACCCTTACTCACCCCCATTTGGCAGGGTCGGGGTTTTTGTTTAAAGTCCCATTCAAGTCTATGGGAAATATATGTTACTGCATAACTTCCAAACGGCTGGAGATATTTCAATAATACTGTGTCACATGTTACTTATATGTCCACTTAAAATAGAGGATAGTTAATTTAACCCTTAACTACCCCCATTTGTGAGGGTCGGGGTATTCGTTTAAACTTCCGTACAGCTGGAGATATTTCAATAATACCTGGTACACATATTACTTATATGTCAAATAAAAATATATTATAGTTAAATTAACCCTTACCTACACCCTTATATAAAAGATGGGTTTTTGTTTCAAGTCCCATGCAAGTATATGGGACTTCCAGTACCTTAATCCCCAAGCTCCGCTCTGCATCTCCTGGTGAATGCGTCAATCTGACTTGCAAGCCACACCCCATCACATAAAGACACACCCACATTTTAAGCCCCATCCCTTTAATTATCTACCCTTTTTGTGCATTGGTCTGGCTTGCAAAACACGCCCAGTCCCACAAAGCCACGTCCTCTTCTATTTTCAGCTTACAATATCTTCATCACAAATCAGTCCCACCTGAGGACAGGATATGAGGATGGGATATAAGGATGGGATATGAGGTCAGATAGGAGAACAGGATATGAAGATGAGATGTGAGGACGGGATATGAAGACGAGATGTGAGGACGGGATATGAAGACGGGATATGAGGACAGGATATGAGATCGAGATAGGAGGACGGGAAATGAGGTTGAGATAGGAGGACGGGATATGAGGTTGAGATAGGAGGACAGGATAGGAGGTCAGGATATGAGGTCGAGATATGAGGTCGGGATATGACAACAATATATGAGGACGGGATATGAAGTCAAATGCTTCCTCTTTGTTGATTTTCATCCCCAAATAGGATTAGGAAGGAAAAACCGGGCAACGTGACGCCACTTTTTTTTAATCTTTTGGGCAGTAGAGTAACACCCTGCATTCCTTCCCCCTCTTGGGTGGAATGTTTGCATTTTTTATCTATACTATTAACAAAGATTTACATAGTTTGGAATAATCTTTTGTGACTCCATTTTTCTTGCTTGTGGTTGTGTATGTATTTGCGAGGTCATATAGCAATATATACTATAGGGGGATTTATCAAGCATATGCTTTTTATTGATATTATTGTGTAAACCCCAACATCTGAAATATGTTTAATTTAAAAAAAAAATTAAAGAGTTTTAAAAAAAACTTTCAGAATGCACTGTAAATTAAAGAAGGTAGATAGGAGGAAAAAGGAGGTGAAAAATATTCTAAAAAATCCCCATACATCATAATCACCTAAATCAAGATAGTCTGCATATGGAAAATACACAGACCAATCAAAAAATGTACTTCAAGCATCCGTGTCACTTCAAAAAGGCATGTCAAAGTGATTAGTAGAACTAGTTGCACGGTAGTACGCTTCACTCCTCAGCTGGCAGTGGTCTACATTCTTATTCACAGAATGGCCCCTTAGATTTATGACTGGGTTGCAGGACAGAGAACACAGAGTCTGGGAGTAAAATGTGCTACTACATACTTCTCCCAGCTTGATCTACTGATCAGTGGGGGTCTCAGCACTGAGGCACCGACCAATTAGAACCTTTGTCATATCTCTGTGACATGCCTAAAGTATGACAGGGACACTTTAATTAAGAAGATATGTAGTTGGAAGACCAAACATGTGCAGACATCCCACCATGGGTGTAGGAACTTGGGGATGGGGGGGGGGGCACATTTCCCCCAGCTAATCATGCTGGGGGACCTATAATGATGAGATCCCCCAGTTGTGCCCACAGTCCCAACGGAAAAAGTAAGACTGCGGATGGCAGATGCGTCTCCTGCAGTGGATTTGGCTGTGCTGCCTACACTGAGGGAGGAGAAGGAGGAGTCAGTGCAGCCAGGCATCGGGCACTAGAGGCAGCCCATCCCTCTAGTGCCTGACACTTTGCTGTGCTGACTTAAGTGTATCCTCCAAGGTGGGTGGGCAGGCAGGTGGTATGTGTACACCTTCCCTGCACATTGAGTCCGCTCCAGCAAGTGCCTAGAGAGGGTCCCTGTACTGTACTGTATGACATTCTGTATGATTTCTACAGCACCACTGCCAAGAAGAGAGAAGAACAGATCACATGACCGCTTAATATGTGACCTGTAGAGAGATGCAAAAGGAAGCAGGACTTGGCAGCAGCATTTAGCAGCAGGAGTGGAGCGTGATGAGTCCCTGTATAGCTGCCTTGGAGGAGTTGAGTGGTATGTGTACACAGGCAGGCACTTGTGTGAATAATGTGTACCACATCATACCACACCTACATCATGATGGGGTAGTTTTAGCCTGCTGTCTGAGAGGGGAGAGAGGGCATATGATATTTGACTAGTGGCTACAGAGAGGGGGCATTATGACTGTACAGGGGGGAATAGGGGCTAAAGAGGGGAGGAGGCATTATGACTGTACAGGGGGGCATAGGGGCTAAAGAGGAGGGGCATTATGACTGTACAGGGAGTACAGTGGCTACAGAGCAACCATGTCACTGACCCTATCTTATATGAAAGATATCATTATACGTATCCCATGCATGCTTACAAATTCCAATACCTCATACGTATCTCCAGAAGGTGTTAGTATAAAGCACAAACAGTACATAGCAGAAATCTCAACACTTCGGAAATGAATTATCATTTTTCAGTACTGTATGGTTTTTTTAGACACTGTTTGCAGAAGAGTGAGTAACCTTGCTCCTTGTTATTTTGTGTTTATGAAATAGCAATACTGATCTACAGGAGGCCACATATATAAGGTATGGCACTAATACAAAACAAGAGATAGCCAAGTAGATGACTCTAAGCAATGTCATGAAGGGATCACCATTGCAAATTTTATGTAGCACAAAAAAATTATTTTAGTTATTAAAGTTTAGAGCAAGCTTACTACTTGTCAAATGGATATGCATAGGAACATGTTGCCACTATGGAGCTTTCCTATTAGCCGATGCAAAGAGATATACAATGGTCTGTCAATTAAAAAAAATAATTAGTTCCATGAGGAGCTTTGTAACTTGAAAATATTGTAACTTGAGACCATAAATCTATAGAAAAATAGTAAATGGTATCAGAGCCTCCAAAATGTCAACCAAAAGTAATAACAAAATAAATAAATAAAATAATAAATATATATACTATCACTGAAGCCGTTCATTGTTGAAAAACGTTTTCTTGTCCCCTTGTGTTACCGCTATTAACGCCAGTTTAGCTACATAAGCCTTCTAATAAATTGTTTTATTCTGCTAGAATAATATGTAAGCACTGGATTGTGTAAGTTCTGTTATTTGCAGTTATGCACTCTGCGCCTGCGCTCGCATCACCTCTAATACATGGGGTTGTGCACGTGCAGGACTTGCCTGCGCAGCCGTACTATGCTCAGCATGTCTATTTTGGGTATGGGCACTCAGATAGTGTCGCAGGTTATACTGCACAAATAATGCAACTGGCTGATTACTGGCAGACACGGGGGCTTAGCGCAGATATACATCAATAAAGCCTGCGCAGTTGCTTTGTTTATAAATCACTAACATGATCATTCCAGTCAAGAATGGCTGATCACAGGAACGATACACTGCAGTACAAGGCTGGCAATGAAGGTATCTATGCATTAATGTTATGGAATGCACTATTAATTGCACTAAGCATTTTATTCAAATATTATAATCCATTGTGTATATTTGGTTACCATGCCAATCTGACATCACATTGATTGATGGATTTTAGCACCAATGTATGTATTCTAGAGGTGTGTCTCCAGCTGATTACACATTTGTATCACTTGTGTTGTAACCAATGATATCTGTTTGATGTATATATATATATATATATATATATATATATATATGTGCACTTTATTTGTATGTACTATGCTTGACAAAGGCTACTGCTGCCGAAACGTGGCACTTTATTGGGGACAATAACATTTCCAGTTTTATGGTGTATATATATATAGGTTGGTGTATATATATATATATATATATATATATATATATATACATGCAGCTCTCTCTCGCCTAATGATATACAGGTGTTTATTTTTATGTAATGTATTATGAATTTAGATTTTCGTTTTTCTAGCGATTTTTTATACATTTTTATGAATTAATTAATGATTGACACTTTGTTTTTTTTGTAATGATTAATTGTTCACATGGGTATATATTACCCCCTAATGTGTGTATTTGCTAAGCTTGAAAAGGGATCTGTGTGATCTAAAACATTACTGCTTGGTGTGAAAACTAGGCAGGTTAATTGTTTTAAGGTTTTATGATGGGACAAGTAGAAGGAGTGCAGACATGGAAAAACTGTAACTAATCACACAAATACAATCAGCTTTGAAGGGAGATCAGTTCCTGAACTGACTTCAGAGTTCCTTAGGGGACTTCCGTCGTACATTGGATGTCATTAAGGGGTTAAAGGGAATATCCTGAGATTAATAATTATCATGCATCCATCCAACCAATTATAAGAATGAAACTCAAAGCTTCAGTTACATAGATGGTAAAAATAGCAGAAGCAAGAATGAACGCTGCTGCTCCATACACTTGGTGGGCAAGTGAAATCTATCGGTCAAATACACAGAATGACAGAATTGCTTCACAGGAACTTTTGTGGCGAGAAATCCACAATGTTGCTTGGGTATCAGAGAATAGGTAGAGCTCCTTTATATAGAAGGTTCTGAGCCAGGATTAGAAGGGGACAGGATTATGTTATGGGTATTGACCCTTTACATACCAGAGGGTGCCCACATACCCTATGTGTCAAAGAAGCAACTGCAGCAGAGAATGCAGCTTTTCGGCGTTGATAAAGAAGGAGCAGCATGCAATCATGTGTCCAGTAGCATGGAGTGCCGAAAGCAAGAGTATGCTGACGGGAACCAACCGCCAGTATTACAGACAGAGCATAACCTTTAATCTTAGGATGACCCCTTTAAGATTATATTTTTGACAATAGTAGACTGGTTGCTTAAAGCATACCTGTCATTTGCAAAAACTTTTCATATAATGGAAATGATTTTCCGTTGTAGAAACTTTTGCAATAAATACACATGTGGACATACCCTTACAGCAGTATTCTGGCTCTTTAAACAAAAAACAAAACAAAAACTGATATGTTGCAAAAACACTTGCTAACGGTGTCTGTTATCACCTCTACTTTTAAATACAGCAAGAGTGAACTATTCCATTTGTCTTCTTTTTCTGTTTTGTGATACCTCAAGTTACTCTTGCCATCTCTTATGGTATCCACAATATTTATAAAATATTTGGGTATACACATGGCAAATCCCCAGAATCAGTATATATCTTCAATTATCCCCCTTTCATCGAAAAAATTATGTATGATCTATAAGAGAGGAATAACATCCTCTATTGTTTTTGGGGCGGTGCCATTTATTTGCAAGGTATTCCATGATTTTTTACATTTTAAGCTATGTGCCCCTGATGCCAAGTTATGTATGGTGTTACCTGTTTGGGGTGGATTGTGCTGTTTGTATTTTAATGTCACCTCAAGCTCTTCCTGGCTTGCTGTGCGGCTTGAGATAACACAACGTTGCTGTGCGGCTTGAGACAACACGACGTAGGTCAGCTGATCACAGGATCACAAATCACAGGTCAGCTGATCTTGTCTTCCCTGACAAGCCAGTCCCCTGATGATGTGTGCGGCCCCATCTGTAAGTCCCGCCGATATTGTTAAGATTCTGTTTTGACATTCTCATTATGGAGTGTTGAGTGCGGAAATATGGGGGAAACTCTTTTTATTTTAGCATAAGGTTGCAGCATCATAAAACGTGAAAAAGTGAAAGAGACTGACGACTTTCCAAATGCATTATATCAAAAGGCAGCAAGGAGATGTTCACAATAATAACTTAGTAATAAACAAGCTATGGACATGAATAGTCAGGCTGACAATTCATATAGGTATTTGTCTAGACATCAAGTAAAGAAATTTTTACCTGTTTCTTTCACTATTCATCCAATTCTAAATCTAAATTACAAGCAGCACCAAAAATTGAGGAACCAATCATATATATAAATAAATATATATATATATATATATATATATATCTCAAGCCCCTACTAACTGTTAGTGATACATGGGTACAAATATGCAGTTACATCAAAGCTATTACACTTAAAAAAAAAACAGTAATGGAAACATTGAAAAACAGAAGACAGTCTAATGCATATACACTGGAAACTAGTCACAAGTAGGATATATACTTACATTTCAGTGCTGAGATGATTTCAGAAGCCTCTTGGCCTTCACATAAACTATCTGGGGCCTGGATATAAATGGCACAAAGTATAACAGATACCTGTTGTAGCGATTGGAGCAAAATGGCCCCATGTCACATAATGGGACCAAGATGCTGGAGACTGGTAAATTTATCATGTCTAGTAAATATTAACAAGTAGGATCTGATGATGCTTAGGTGTCCTCAATGTAACAGGATTTACACCTTCATCCTACCCCACGAAGGACAGCATGACAGGGAGAAGATGTGGAGAAACACTAAAGCTGATCTACTCTTTGCCATCTTCCTTGTGTTTCGCCTTTTATACAGTGGAGATTACTCTTTTTGTAAGATTAATCTGAGATTTGCAAGTTTCCATTATTTTGTAATGTCTCATTCACAAATCTGGTCTGTAATATTAGTATCTTCATGATAATAACAGACTTTATAGCTTGGTACCTAGACGGAAAACAAGCAAACCAGGGTTTCTGAAAAGTATCTTAGCTGCAAGAGAAACCCATCAGAACTTGTAATTGTGGGTGCTCCCCATGCGATAAATGGATTCCTTAGTCTGTGGCTGCAATTAGACGTAGTTAAGATCTCCCCAAAACCGAGATGTAGATCTGCTAATAGCTATTACGTTCATCTTCTCCTTCAAGCAACAGATTTCTAATGCTGTCAGATCTGCGTCTGCTCACTTAAAGCCATTGGACTCTGTGTGACCTTTGTTTGATGACACAATACTATCTTAATTCTCACATTTGTATTTCCTAAGCTGAGTTAATGAATTGTTTTTTCTTATGGGTTGTTCTAAAGTCCAAATTAAGTGTGAGATTGCATGCAGTGTGCAGCTGGTTACACTGCAACTCAGTAGTAAAGTAACATGAAAATGTGCCCATGCCAGGCTATGTTCATTTAGTCATGTATTATCACTAGATTTAATAAGCCTTTAGTAATTACAGTACATTAAGAAAGTGAGGTTAGAAGATGGTGCAAGGATATCAGCCACGCATCTACATGAGAGCCCCGCCACCAAATAGACAATTGCTAACATTCCCCAGATGTTTTACAAATATTGTTAATTCTGCACAATTATTTCATAAAGTAACTGCATGCAGAGTTCCTTAAAACTTTAGCAAGCCCAGTGCTGCCAGGCACCTTTGAAAAACACTGCTGCCAATAGCCTGCCTGCTTTTGAAGCTCTGTGTAGTGTTACTCTAATAATGCAGAAGGACTTCCAAGGACAAATAGAAGCCACCATCTACTCATGTGACCTGGTAAGTTACATGACCAAAATGAAAAGGAAATAACATAGCCTGTATGCTCCTCTGTAGAGGGATAAGAACTATGGAAGAGAATACATCTACTGCAAGCTACTTCAATGGAGGAAGTAATAAGGAGAACAAAAACAAAAGGAGAGCAATCTGTGAGGGAGAAGGGCCCATGGAGAGCAGTCTGTGAGGGAGAAGGGCCCATGGAGAGCAGTCTGTAAGAGAGAAGGGCCCATGGAGAGCAGTCTGTGAGAGAGAAGGGCCCATTGAGAGCAGTCTGTATGGAGAAGGACCCCATGGAGAGCAGTCTGTAGGGAGAAGCGCCCATGGAGAGCAGTCTATAAGGGAGAAGGGCCCATGGAGAGCAGTCTGTAAGGGAGAAGGGCCAATGGAGAGCAGTCTGTAAGGGAGAAGGGCCAATGGAGAGCAGTCTGTAAGGAGAAGGGCCCATGGAGAGCAGTCTGTAAGAGAGAAGTGCCCATGGAGAGCAGTCTGTGAGGGAGAAGGGCCCATGGAGAGAAGTCTGTAGGGAGAAGGGCCCATGGAGAGCAGTCTGTAAGGGAGAAGGGCCCATGGAGAGCAGTCTGTAAGGGAGAAGGGGCCCATGGAGAGCAGTCTGTAAGGGAGAAGGGGCCCATGGAGAGCAGTCTGTAAGGGAGAAGGGGCCCAATGGAGAGCAGTCTGTAAGGGAGAAGGGCTCATGGAGAGCAGTCTGTAAGGGAGAAGGGCCAATGAAGAGCAGTCTGTAAGGGAGAAGGGCCCATGGAGAGCAGTCTGTAAGGGAGAAGGGCCCATGGAGAGTAGTCTGTGAGGGAGAAGGGCCCATGGAGAGCAGTCTGTGAGGGAGAAGGGCCCATGGAGAGCAGTCTGTAAGAGATAAGGGCCCATGGAGAGCAGTCTGTAAGAGAGAAGGGCCCATGGAAAGCAGTCTGTGAGGGAGAAGGGCCCATGGAGAGCAGTCTGTAAGAGAGAAGGGCCCATGGAGAGCAGTCTGTGAGGGAGAAGGGCCCATGGAGAGCAGTCTGTAAGAGAGAAGGGCCCATGGAGAGCAGTCTGTGAGGGAGAAGGGCCCAAGGAGAGCAGTCTGTGAGGGAGAAGGGCCCATGGAGAGCAGTCTGTAAGGGAGAAGGGCCCATGGAGAGCAGTCTGTAAGAGAGAAGGGCCCATGGAGAGCAGTCTGTAAGAGAGAAGGGCCCATGGAGAGCAGTCTGTGAGGGAGAAGGGCCCATGGAGAGCAGTCTGTAGGGAGAAGGGCCCATGGAGAGCTGTCTGTAAGGGAGAAGCCGTATACCTGATAATGCTCTGATTCATCTATTCCTTGGAGAAGTGCCTCTGCAATTGAAGTCCCAATTTCCTCCTGTTGGAGTCCTACTGGGGTTTCTACATTTGCACTGATGTTCCTACCTGAAGAATTGGATGGGCCACGAGGCTGCTGACCATTGTAACATACCCATACGCTTTCAAAGGTTTTGTGCTCTTAGCATAATACCCTCCAGTAAGGGGCCAATTGTTCCTTCCTCTTTTCATTTAATTTCTCTATACAGTCCTCACTAGGTGAGCTCCTGTGTTTTTCTCTTTTGTGTTTACACTTCTTTAGACCACTGAAATAACCCTCTCTATGTCCTAGACCATCAAGCATCATAAAGCATCATTACTGCTATATACTTCCATACTGACATTAACCCCTGTGGCTGCCCCAGACCACCAAGGAAATAGACAATAACATTTACTGTGCTAGATCTGGATGCTGTTTAGCATTATTTGCCTGGATGATATATGGTCCTGTATCTGAATGTGTCATAGCAAAATATTAGGGCTCTACACAGTAAAGAAATTGTTAATACCAGCTGACCACACCAGTGTGAGGAAGTGCTTAAAACATAACGTTTAATGTATTCTTCTAAAAACACAACTAATAATGTGCTTTCTATCGTGCCGAATGATGTTAGCAAAGCAAACCAATTAGAAGCTGCTAAAATGATACAAGGTACAATCTGGAGTGCAGATGGTATAACATGCACCTCACAGATCCCAATATTATAACAATAACAAAGTAGGTTCTCCCAACGCGTTTCTGTCGCTTGTAGTGGCGACGTCATCCGGGGAGTGCCCAAAATATAATGGGGGCTGATAATAGTGATTTCCCAAACGAGAAAGTAATCACATAAATATAGAAATGTATAAAAGCAGCAATTTCACCACCACAATGATTGCAGGTACAAATGTCTGTCTAATACAGAAATTATGCAGGATTCCTCTGCCAGAACCTGTAAGAAAATACATACATATGTTTCAGAAGAGGCCCAATGGGTGACACCTCATACATCTACTATTCCATCTGTAGTTCAGTTCACTCACAAGTTCCCAGTTGTGGGTAGTGACCTGAAAAGAAGAAATAGCACCATTCAGAATCCTCCATACATAACATTTGCCTGCAAAGGATAACGCTCAATAAGAGCTTACTCACTGTGGCGTTTTTCTGCATAGAAGGTCGCAGTGGCCAGAAGGTCTGCAGTGTCTGCCTGGCCTGCGTGCTGCCGGGGAAGCCGGCGTCTCACCTCATATCCCGGACCGGGTGCGCGTCACATCCAGATACGCCCCCTAGCCTCCTATTGGTAGCGCGTCACAAGCCTGTCCGCCAATGAGCGGATAAGGCTCGGAGGTAACCATATGATGCCTGCCGGGATCCAATGAGTCATAGTAGCAGTGGTCTCAAAACAATGTATTCCAGCTGTTTCCAATAATAAAGATTAGATAACCGGTTGCTATTGGTTATTGTTAATAGTATAGGCATACTCTCAGGTACTGGACAATGGAGGCAGTGTATTAGATACCTAGTCAGTCTCAAAGCAGAGTATGTGAATAATACTAAATGTTGCCCTATCACCTAGTTCGTTAATGTCATAGTAATAGGGCTAGTTATAGTAATAGTGTCATACCCTAAGTCAATTTATAACACCATGATGGAACTATGCATGAAAATACCATGTAGTAGTTCAGAGGATATCTATGCATATAAACAAAGTAGATTAAAAAAAAAACTCTGCATACAGAAAACATATCCCTTCTCCAATGGTATTTGATAAGATCCAATCCGGTCCAGCTGACCTATATGATAATGACTCCCGGGGTAGCTAAGGGGGACCCTATATTTTGAAAAATTGGGGGTAAGGGGGGTTAGAATGGGGCTGCGGGCCTATGTCACCCTATTATACCCTAGTACATATCCCTTTACCTAGGCGGCTTCACCAGCTACGGTGGCCCCGCTCTGGATACCTCCTATATACCCCATATACTAATGCTGACCACTTGTTGGAGGTCTAGACACAAGACCGTCTATGGTCCCCACTATCTACCTACCTCCTCCAACCATCATACATTAGGATTCCTGATCATCTAAAGAAAACATGAAAAATTAAGTTGCTCATTGAGACAATTTGGGGCACATGAATCCAACCTGTGTATCCATTGACATTCGTGTAGTAAGCGGGTCCAATAGAGGTCAACCCCCCCCCCCCGGTGAGGGGTGTATCTGTTCAATTCTCCTCAATCTGAATACATTGGGGTTTCCTCCATGATATCAATTTATATCTACTACCACTGGCGTGTCCCTCTTGTTTCTTACATCCCCCACATGCTCGAGGATGCGTTTCCTCAATTCTCTAATTGTCTTGCCCACGTACAGGCGTAGGCAGGGGCACCTGGCCATGTATATGAAAAATCTTGTGCTACAATTGATGAAGTCCCTTATGCGGAACCTAGTCCCCTGATCTTCTTCTAAAAAGATGTCAGAGCAGGCGGGTGTGATACGCATTATTGGAACCTTTGACAGGATGTTCCCACAAGTAAGAGAAATCCTGAATAGATATTGGGATGTGTTAAAACTAGACCATAAACTTGCAGAGGTTGTTGAGATGGGTCCCCAGATTACCTATCGTAAAGGTCGCAGTCTAGATGACCTAGTAGTGAGAAGTCATCTCACACCGGATACACGGACTAGGGCTACATGGCTGGGGAACATTCCACGACAAGAGGGCTCTCACAAATGTGGACACGGTAAGGCCTGCGGTTACCTGGAAAAAGCCACCTGGGCATTAGAAGAAGATCAGGGGAATAGGTTCCGCATAAGGGCTGTTACGCCGAGCGCTCCGGGTCCCCGCTCCTCCCCGGAGCGCTCGCTTCACTCTCCCCGCGGCAGCGCTCCGGTCACGTCCTCTGACCCGGGGCGCTGCGATTCCGCTGCCAGCCGGGATGCGATCCGCGATGCAGGTAGCGCCCGCTCGCGATGCGCACCCCGGCTCCCCTACCTGACTCGCTCTCCGTCTGTTCTGTCCCGGCGCGCGCGGCCCCGCTCCCTAGGGCGCGCGCGCGCCGGGTCTCTGCGATTTAAAGGGCCACTGCGCCGCTGATTGGCGCAGTGGTTCCAATTAGTGTGTTCACCTGTGCACTTCCCTATATCACCTCACTTCCCCTGCACTCCCTTGCCGGATCTTGTTGCCTTAGTGCCAGTGAAAGCGTTCCTTGTGTGTTCCTTGCCTGTGTTTCCAGACCTTCTGCCGTTGCCCCTGACTACGATCCTTGCTGCCTGCCCCGACCTTCTGCTACGTCCGACCTTGCTTTTGCCTACTCCCTTGTACCGCGCCTATCTTCAGCAGCCAGAGAGGTGAGCCGTTGCTAGTGGATACGACCTGGTCACTACCGCCGCAGCAAGACCATCCCGCTTTGCGGCGGGCTCTGGTGAAAACCAGTAGTGGCTTAGAACCGGTCCACTAGCACGGTCCACGCCAATCCCTCTCTGGCACAGAGGATCCACTACCTGCCAGCCGGCATCGTGACAGTAGATCCGGCCATGGATCCCGCTGAAGTTCCTCTGCCAGTTGTCGCTGACCTCACCACGGTGGTCGCCCAGCAGTCACAACAGATAGCGCAACAAGGCCAACAGCTGTCTCAACTGACCGTTATGCTACAACAGTTACTACCACAGCTTCAGCAGTCATCTCCTCCGCCAGCTCCTGCACCTCCTCCGCAGCGAGTGGCCGCTCCTGGGATACGCTTATCCTTGCCGGATAAATTTGATGGGGACTCTAAGTTTTGCCGTGGCTTTCTTTCCCAATGTTCCCTGCATCTGGAGATGATGTCGGACCTGTTTCCCACTGAAAGGTCTAAGGTGGCTTTCGTAGTCAGCCTTCTGTCCGGAAAAGCCCTGTCATGGGCCACACCGCTCTGGGACCGCAATGACCCCGTCACTGCCTCTGTACACTCCTTCTTCTCGGAAATCCGAAGTGTCTTTGAGGAACCTGCCCGAGCCTCTTCTGCTGAGACTGCCCTGTTGAACCTGGTCCAGGGTAATTCTTCCGTTGGCGAGTATGCCGTACAATTCCGTACTCTTGCTTCAGAATTGTCCTGGAATAATGAGGCCCTCTGCGCGACCTTCAAAAAAGGCCTATCCAGCAACATTAAAGATGTTCTGGCCGCACGAGAAATTCCTGCTAATCTACATGAACTTATTCACCTAGCCACTCGCATTGACATGCGTTTTTCCGAAAGGCGTCAGGAACTCCGCCAAGATATGGACTCTGTTCGCACGAGGCGTTTCTTCTCCTCGGCTCCTCTCTCCTCTGGTCCCCTGCAATCTGTTCCTGTGCCTCCCGCCGTGGAGGCTATGCAGGTCGACCGGTCTCGCCTGACACCTCAAGAGAGGACACGACGCCGTATGGAGAACCTCTGCCTGTACTGTGCTAGTATCGAACACTTCCTGAGAGATTGTCCTATCCGTCCTCCCCGCCCGGAAAGACGTACGCTGACTCCGCACAAAGGTGAGACAGTCCTTGATGTCTACTCTGCTTCTCCACGTCTTACTGTGCCTGTGCGGATGTCTGCCTCTGCCTTCTCCTTCTCTACAGTGGCCTTCTTGGACTCTGGATCTGCAGGAAATTTTATTTTGGCCGCTCTCGTCAACAGGTTCAACATCCCGGTGACCAGTCTCGCCAGACCCCTCTACATCAATTGTGTAAATAATGAAAGATTGGACTGTACCATACGTTTCCGCACGGAGCCCCTTCTTATGAGCATCGGATCTCATCATGAGAGGATTGAACTTTTGGTCCTCCCCAATTGCACCTCGGAAATTCTCCTTGGACTTCCCTGGCTTCAACTTCATTCCCCTACCCTGGATTGGTCCACTGGGGAGATCAAGAGTTGGGGGTCCTCTTGTTCCAAGAACTGTCTAAAACCGGTTCCCAGCAACCCTTGCCGTAACTCTGTGGTTCCTCCAGTAACCGGTCTCCCTAAGGCCTATATGGACTTCGCGGATGTTTTCTGCAAAAAACAAGCTGAGACTCTACCTCCTCACAGGCCTTATGATTGCCCTATCGACCTCCTCCCGGGCACTACTCCACCCCGGGGCAGAATTTATCCTCTCTCTGCCCCAGAGACTCTTGCCATGTCCGAATACGTCCAGGAGAATCTAAAAAAGGGCTTTATCCGTAAATCCTCCTCTCCTGCCGGAGCCGGATTTTTCTTTGTGTCCAAAAAAGATGGCTCCCTACGTCCTTGCATTGACTACCGCGGTCTTAATAAAATCACGGTTAAGAACCGCTATCCCTTACCCCTCATCTCTGAACTCTTTGATCGCCTCCAAGGTGCCCACATCTTCACTAAATTGGACTTAAGAGGCGCCTATAACCTCATCCGCATCAGAGAGGGGGACGAGTGGAAAACGGCATTTAACACCAGAGATGGACACTTTGAGTATCTGGTCATGCCCTTTGGACTGTGCAACGCCCCTGCCGTCTTCCAAGACTTTGTCAATGAAATTTTTCGTGATCTGTTATACTCCTGTGTTGTTGTATATCTGGACGATATCCTAATTTTTTCTGCCAATCTAGAAGAACACCGCCAGCATGTCCGTATGGTTCTTCAGAGACTTCGTGACAACCAACTCTATGCCAAAATTGAGAAATGTCTGTTTGAATGCCAATCTCTTCCTTTTCTAGGATATTTGGTCTCTGGCCAGGGACTACAGATGGATCCAGACAAACTCTCTGCCGTCTTAGATTGGCCACGCCCCTCCGGACTCCGTGCTATCCAACGCTTTTTGGGGTTCGCCAATTATTACAGGCAATTTATTCCACATTTTTCTACCATTGTGGCTCCTATCGTGGCTTTAACCAAAAAAAATGCTGATCCCAAGTCCTGGCCTCCTCAAGCAGAAGACGCCTTTAAACGACTCAAGTCTGCCTTTTCTTCGGCTCCCGTCCTCTCCAGACCTGACCCTTCCAAACCCTTCCTATTGGAGGTTGATGCCTCCTCAGTGGGAGCTGGAGCTGTTCTTCTACAAAAAAATTCTTCCGGGCATGCTGTCACTTGTGGTTTTTTCTCTAGGACCTTCTCTCCAGCGGAGAGGAACTACTCCATCGGGGATCGAGAGCTTCTAGCCATTAAATTAGCACTTGAGGAATGGAGGCATCTGCTGGAGGGATCAAGTTCTCCTGTTATTATCTACACCGACCACAAGAACCTCTCCTACCTCCAGTCTGCCCAACGGCTGAATCCTCGCCAGGCCCGGTGGTCTCTGTTCTTTGCCCGATTTAATTTTGAGATTCACTTTCGTCCTGCCGATAAGAACATTAGGGCCGATGCTCTCTCTCGTTCCTCGGATGCCTCAGAAGTTGAACTCTCTCCGCAACACATCATTCCACCTGACTGCCTGATCTCCACTTCTCCTGCCTCCATCAGGCAGACTCCTCCAGGAAAGACCTTTGTTTCTCCTCGCCAACGCCTCGGAATCCTCAAATGGGGTCACTCCTCCCATCTCGCAGGTCATGCGGGTATCAAGAAATCTGTGCAACTCATCTCCCGCTTCTATTGGTGGCCGACTCTGGAGACGGATGTTGTGGACTTTGTGCGAGCCTGCACTATCTGTGCCCGGGATAAGACTCCTCGCCAGAAGCCCGCTGGTTTTCTTCATCCTCTGCCTGTCCCCGAACAGCCTTGGTCTCTGATTGGTATGGATTTTATTACTGATTTACCCCCTTCCCGTGGCAACACTGTTATTTGGGTGGTCGTTGATCGATTCTCCAAAATGGCACATTTCATCCCTCTTCCTGGTCTTCCTTCTGCGCCTCAGTTGGCTAAACAATTTTTTGTACACATTTTTCGTCTTCACGGGTTGCCTACGCAGATTGTCTCGGATAGAGGCGTCCAATTCGTGTCTAAATTCTGGAGGGCTCTCTGTAAACAACTCAAGATTAAATTAAATTTTTCTTCTGCATATCATCCCCAGTCCAATGGACAAGTAGAAAGGATTAACCAGATCTTGGGTGATTATTTGCGACATTTTGTTTCCTCCCGCCAGGATGACTGGGCAGATCTCCTCCCATGGGCCGAATTCTCGTATAACTTCAGGGTCTCTGAGTCTTCCTCCAAATCCCCATTTTTCGTGGTGTACGGCCGTCACCCTCTTCCCCCCCTCCCTACTCCCTTGCCCTCTGGTCTGCCCGCTGTGGATGAAATTTCTCGTGACCTTTCCATCATATGGAGAGAGACCCAAAATTCTCTCTTACAGGCTTCATCACGCATGAAGAAGTTCGCGGATAAGAAAAGAAGAGCTCCCCCCGTTTTTTCCCCTGGAGACAAGGTATGGCTCTCCGCTAAATATGTCCGCTTCCGTGTCCCTAGCTACAAGTTGGGACCACGCTATCTTGGTCCTTTCAAAATTTTGTGTCAAATTAATCCTGTCTCTTATAAACTTCTTCTTCCTCCCTCTCTTCGTATCCCTAATGCCTTTCACGTCTCTCTTCTCAAACCACTCATCCTCAACCGTTTTTCTCCCAAATCTGTTCCTCCCACTCCTGTTTCCGGCTCCTCGGACATCTTCTCGGTCAAAGAAATTTTAGCTGCCAAAAAGGTCAGAGGGAAAAAATTTTTTTTAGTGGACTGGGAGGGTTGTGGTCCTGAAGAGAGATCCTGGGAACCTGAGGACAACATCCTAGACAAAAGTCTGCTCCTCAGGTTCTCAGGTTCTAAGAAGAGGGGGAGACCCAAGGGGGGGGGTACTGTTACGCCGAGCGCTCCGGGTCCCCGCTCCTCCCCGGAGCGCTCGCTTCACTCTCCCCGCGGCAGCGCTCCGGTCACGTCCTCTGACCCGGGGCGCTGCGATTCCGCTGCCAGCCGGGATGCGATCCGCGATGCAGGTAGCGCCCGCTCGCGATGCGCACCCCGGCTCCCCTACCTGACTCGCTCTCCGTCTGTTCTGTCCCGGCGCGCGCGGCCCCGCTCCCTAGGGCGCGCGCGCGCCGGGTCTCTGCGATTTAAAGGGCCACTGCGCCGCTGATTGGCGCAGTGGTTCCAATTAGTGTGTTCACCTGTGCACTTCCCTATATCACCTCACTTCCCCTGCACTCCCTTGCCGGATCTTGTTGCCTTAGTGCCAGTGAAAGCGTTCCTTGTGTGTTCCTTGCCTGTGTTTCCAGACCTTCTGCCGTTGCCCCTGACTACGATCCTTGCTGCCTGCCCCGACCTTCTGCTACGTCCGACCTTGCTTTTGCCTACTCCCTTGTACCGCGCCTATCTTCAGCAGCCAGAGAGGTGAGCCGTTGCTAGTGGATACGACCTGGTCACTACCGCCGCAGCAAGACCATCCCGCTTTGCGGCGGGCTCTGGTGAAAACCAGTAGTGGCTTAGAACCGGTCCACTAGCACGGTCCACGCCAATCCCTCTCTGGCACAGAGGATCCACTACCTGCCAGCCGGCATCGTGACAAGGGCCTTCATCAATTGTAGCACGAGGTGTGTCATATACACAGGTTGGATTTGTGCGCCCCAAATGGGCTCAACGAGCAATTTTATTTTTCATGTTTTCTTTAGATGATCAGGACTCCTGGTGTATGATGGTTGGAGGTAGTAGGTAGATAGTGGGGACCGTAGTCGGTCTTGTGTCTAGACCTCCAACAAGTGGTCAGCATAAGTACTAGGGTATATCATATACCATAGGAGAAGGGATATGTTTTCTGTATGCAGAGTTTTCGTGCTTTCGACCACAGCACAAAGCGGCCAACAAGCCCCCTCTATGCTGCTCTATGGGAGAGACAAAAATACAGTATTTGTGTGTCTCCAGCTCATACATAGAGATAAATGGAGGGGGCATGTTGACCACAACTTTGTGCGGGGGTCGATAGTCTCCTTTCACAGAGCAGAGATTGATCCGTGCACGAGAATAGCTGGGCGCTGGGCAGGAGATCACTGGGTCCCTCTGCGGCCAAACAATTATTCCCTATCTTGCATATAGCAAAAATTGTCCTACACTGCTATACCCCTTTAATATTTGTTTTTGTATTGTCCAGTGTATAGGGAGCAAAGATCCCAAACTGCCCCGCTTACCAGCTACACCTCCTTAGAGGAAACATTAATTCTTAGCTCTGTGTTTCTTCTGAATTCTAGAAGTAATTTGAGTTTTGCGCAAGCACAACTGCTATGTATAGCATCCCACAAGTCATAAGAAGACACTGCAAATGATCTCATTCAATATATTTGCGGATAATTTGGGGCAAGACCGGCATGCTAATTTCCTGCTTAATCCCATCAATGAACATGTCTGCAGCCTTTTTCTGATTGGTGAAGCATGAATATGTTATACTAAAAGCAGAATTATATCTGCAGAGACAGAACTTTCAGAGGTAACAAATTTTACAAGGACCGTGAAATTGACTACAGCCTGTGAAGGGCAAATAGATCAGGGAGAATGAAATGTATTTGTTTCTTGAGAAAAACTTTCCTTTTTTTTTTTCAGCGTCTAAGATCTAACAAGGACTTAGTGTTGAATGCAAGCACATACAATAGGGATTCCAACATTTGGTATAACCTTTTATACACATTGTCATCACAACAGGAAAAGTAACTAGGTAAAATATGTCTTAAGAATTGTATATTTTGCATGTTGTGTGTTTAATTTCTAAAGCAAGGAAATGGTACAAATAGGTCTCCTGTGGTCATTTTCCCATGCAACATTGCAGGAGACTAGGCTGAACTGGATGTTCTCACATTATATACATATATATATATATATATATATATATATATATATATATATAATATGCATATTTGTATGTGCAGATCTAGATTCTAACATTGGATGTACTTTTGTCAGTATAGTATTGTACCTTTCTGTCAGTACACGTATTGGTCAGGAAAAGTACCCTCATTAGTACTAGTGGTAATGAATTTCATGGGCCAGTGTTTATTACTGGTGTATCATGATGCTGATTAACAAACACAAGCATTAATAAGATTAACCCATGGTTTATTCATTAGGATTAGACCAAGATCATGGACTGACTGATGCATTCAATCATAAAAATATGGAGCAATTAATATCCACACAGTTGTCTTTAATAGCCAAAGATATTCTCAATATTATTTGAAAAGATAAAGATAAGAAAATGAAAAATAAACTTTGAGTTGTGTTTATATAAAAGCTATATATACAGTCATGGCCGTAAATATTGGCACCCCTGAAATTTTTCAAGAAGATGTAGTATTTCTCACAGAAAAGGATTGCAGTAACACATGTTTATTCCCTTTGTGTGTATTGCAACTAAACCAAAAAAGGGAGGGAAAAAAAGCAAATTGGACATAATGTCATGCCAAACTCAAATCTCAAGGTTACAAGTCCATCTCCAGAGATCTAGATTTGCCTCTGTCGACAGTGCGCAACATTATCAAGAAGTTTGCAACCCATGGCACTGTAGATAATCTCCCTGGGCGTGGACGGAAGAGAAAAATTGATGAAAGGTGTCAACACAGGATAGTCCGGATAGTGGATAAGCAGCCCCAAACAAGTTCCAAAGATATTCAAGCTGTCCTGCAGGCTAAGGGAGCATGAGTGTCAGTGCGAACTATCTGTCGACATTTAACCTCTTAAGGACGCAGGGCGTACCTTTATGCCCTGCGCCTGGTCTATAACGCGGGGTCACGCGGGTCGGTCCCGGTGGCTAATGAAAGCCGGGACTCTGGGCTAATAGCACGCTGATAGCCTCGTCTAAAGATGAAAAAATTGCATCCCGGCAGCTCAGTCGGATTGATCAGGAACACTGCAGTCAAACTGTAGTGTCCAGATCAGCTAGGACGCGGTAGGAGGGTCCCTTACCTGCCTTTGGCGTGTCCGACCGGCGATTGACTTCTCCATGCCTGAGATCCAGGCAGGATAAGTCAAGCCCTATAACATTGATCATCCGAATGTAGTTCTATGCTGATGATCAGTGTTAGGAGTCAATGCAATGCATGTTATAGCCCCTAGAGGGGGCTATAACATAGCAAAAAAAAAAAAGTGGGAGAAAAAAGTTACTAATGATAAATAAATAAAGGTTCCTAATAAAAGTAAGAATCACCCCCCCCCATTTCACCCCAAGAATCACCCCTATATTAAAAAACAAAACAAAAACAGTGTAAATAAAAATTAAAAATAAACATTTGTCGTATTGCTGCGTGTGGAAATGTCCGAACTATAAAAATATATAATTAATTAAACTGCACGGTCAATGGCGTACACGCAAAAAAAATCCCAACTCCAAAATAGCGTATTTTGGTAACTTTTTATAGCCCCCAAAAAATGAATAAAAAGTGATCAAAATGTCCATTTAAAACAAAAATGAACCAAAATGTCCAATTAAAACGGAAAAATAAAAAAGTTATAGGGGTCAGAAGATAACAATTTTAAACGTATTCATTTTCGTGCATGTAGTTATTTTTTTCTAGAGGTAAGACAAAATCAAACCTATATAATTAGGATATGATTTTAATCATATGAACCTACAGAATAAAGATAAAGTGTCATTTTTACCAAAAAATGCACTACTTAGAAATGGAAGCCCCCAAAATTTACAAAGTGGCATTTTTTCTTCAATTTTGTCGCACAATAAATATTTTTTCCATTTCGCTGTGGATGTTTTGGTAAAATAACTAATCTCACTGCAAAGAAGAATTGGTGGTGCAAAAAATAAGCTATATATGTAATTTTAGGTGCAAATTTGAAAGGGTTATGATTTTTAAAAGGTAAGGAGGAAAAAACGAAAGTGCAAAAACAGAAAAACCCTGCATCCTTAAGGGGTTAAATGGTATGAAACGCTATGGCAGGAGACCCAAGAGGACCCCACTGCTGACACAGAGACTTAAAAAAGAATGACTACATTTTGCCAAAATGAACTTGAATAAGTCAAAATCCTTCTGGGAAAACCTCTTGTGGACAGATGAGACCAAGATAGAGCTTTTTTGGTAAAGCATATCATTCTACTGTTTACCGAAAACGGAATGAGACCTACAAAGAAAAGAACACAGTACTTACAGTGAAATATGGTGGAGGTTTAATGATGTTTTGGGGTAGTTTTGCTGCCTCTGGCACTGGATGCCTTGAATGCGTGCAAGGCATGATGACATCTGAGGATTACCAACAGATTTTCGGTCGCACTGTACAGCCCAGTGTCAGAAAGCTGGGTTTGAGTCCGAGATATTGGGTCTTCCAGCAGGACAATGACCCCAAACATACGTCAAAAAGAACCCAGAAATGGATGGCAACAAAGCGCTGGAGAATTCTGAAGTGGCAGCAATGAGTCCAGATCTAAATCCCATTGAACACCTGTGGAGAGATCTTAGAATTGCTGTTGGGAAAAGGAGCCCTTCCAATATGAGAGACCTGGAGCAGTTTGCAAAGGAAGAGTGGTCCAACATTCCGGCTGAGAATGACTGATTTCAGCTTTTTTTCCAAAGGGTGTGCAACCAAATATTAAGTTAAGGGTGCCAATAATTTTGTCCAGTCCATTTTTGGAGTTTGGTGTGACATTATTTCCAATTTGCTTTTTTTCCTCCCTTTTTTGGTTTAGTTTCAATACACACAAAGGGAATAAACATGTGTATACCAAAACGTGTTACTGCAATCCTTTTCCGAGAGAAACATTTCATTTTCTTGAAAAATGTCAGGGGTGCCAACATTTACGGCCATGACAGTACACACACACACACATATATATTACCCCAATATAAAAAAAGGAAAGTAATCTAGGAGATACCGTTAATCTACCCTAAAAGCATTTCTTGGAGAAGAAATCTATTCACATACATTAAGCCAAGATTGATCTCTCCCGCTCCCCTACATCTAAATGTTGCGGAATCTGTAGGCGCTATATAAATAAATTATTATTAATTATTATTATTAAATGCTCAGCTCGACAGTGGTTCATCTGTACAGATTAGAGGTGGGGGGGGGGGGTGATAAAGTGCTGCCAGATCCCATTGGAAGCAGCATATATTTCACAGAACCAAAGGATTTTTCTCTCCCTTAACATCATACATCAGGGAAGAATGATGGACAGAAGGGGGGGTGGACAGAAAAAAATCTGCATATGTGTACACCTGTTTTTTTTTTGGGCAACATTTTTCATAGCCTGAGCATGCTGCAGTTTTTAAATGTTGCTGCTGAGACAAAAAAAACACTACTTAAAATGTGAAAAGGTAAAAAAAAAAAATAATAATAATCCAAAAGAAAACAACATGTGGGTATAGGGCTTTTCATCTTTACTTATTGACTCCCAAAGTATACACCTATTAAAGAAAACCACTAAGTACATATGTAAAGCAAATATATCTTAATAAAAAATACAGCTAAAATACACAAATTAAATGAAACTAAAAAGAATGGGGTACTGGGTACTACTTCCACCTCCTTAGTGCACTCCAGACCCCCCCCCCCTCCTTCCTGGATGGACGCAAGTGACAGTCCACTGTCCTCACTGGCTGAGGTGAACTGGGGCCATGTACAGAGGTTCGATTGGCGGATCCCAGTGGTCGGATTCCTCCGGATTAGACAATTCTCTATCCTGTGGATAGGGGATAAGTGTCTAGAGGGTTCAGTTTCTTGGATACTCCCTAAAAGAATCCAGTTGATGTATTGTAACTGCTAATTCCTTGTACAGTAAAATTCTCTGTCTTCTATCTAATTTTAATGAATGATTCTTTATTTTTGTTTATGTTGAGTTACCTCCATATCCAAGTCACAGAGCCATATAAAACGTCAACCATCTGATTAAATGACCTGTAATCTGAAATAAATCTAATTAATCTGCATTTATCATCACATTTGGGTCAGCGACTAAAGGGCTTTCACTGGATGAATATAAATGACAGCAATGGAGAAATTATAACTGACATTTATAAATCAATGCCAGCAATTTCCATCATTTCAGCAATCTGCAATATGGTTTACATAAGTGTCTGTCATCTATCTGTATACAGCCTGTGCTCCATTATTTTTCTTCTAAGTGAAGGCCTGGTGCATTAAGCAAAACTGGACAGTAAAATATCAGTTTTGGTCCAAATGTGCATCTCTGCTTGTACAAGGGGCAGCACAACTTGGAGGAGGCTTTGGAGGAGACACAGGTAAATATATTCTCTGAATACAGAATAAAGGTAATGGATTCCACACAGACAGATTTGTATTTATAGGGAACACAGATATAATGGGATGTGGATTTTAAATCTCCTTTTAATTGTAATATAGAGGCAGGTGTATGGAAATGTTAAAAAGCACTTAAATATGCACTCGTTTTGTCGTACAGCGCCATATGTTTTTTTCCAGCACAGCTACATCTATTACTAATTTAGTCACATGATCACCAGTCAGACCCACAGAAAGTTACTGCCACATCAGCTTAAACAGGTAAGTACATGGTACACACTCAAATCTCTACATTATTCTCTAATTATATGCTGCACTATATAGGCAAAAAAAAATTCTATAGGTATCTTATAAATCATATTCATATAAAACGTACTGTAAGACTAGAAAAAGTAAAAGGATTTACAGTGTTTCTAGACTAAAAATACAATTTTTAGATTTTGTTTAATTTTAGGTTTCCTTGGTGCAGTCCGCTTCCTGCCCTGGTAGTTGATACTTGTCCTGTCTTAGGCCCCTTTCACACTATAAAGTTGTTCCGTTAAAAGATCCATTATAAACATTCATTAGAAAAGCCTTAATAACGGATGTTAAATGTCTGTTAAAAAATGGGATTTTTTGATTATCCGTTATGACCCGTTATAGCCCGTCATGAATAACAGACTTATTTGTGACGGAAGAAAAAACAGCACATGCACTAATTTTTCTTCCGTCACAAGAAACGGGTAAATTAACGGACGTTATTTTTAACATTGAAGTCTATGGTAAACGGATAAGCCTTCCATTTGCACCTGGTTTATAATATCCATTATTACTTCTGAGCATGCTCAGGAGAGGTGACATCAGCAGACTCCTGCAGTGCTGAGGGTCTACTACTACTCCCATCATGGAACAGACTTGTTTCCATGATGGGAGTAGTAATTCCCTAGCTGCAGGAGTCTGCAGACAGCTGGGGAGGCTACATTAGTGTTTGTACTACAACCCCCATCATGGAACAGACCATGATGGGAGCTGTAGTACAGGGGCTGAGGAATTGATCGTACAGGGTCATGCGATCAGAAGTTATTAAGCAGGGGAGTGTGATGGCCGGTACCGAGGAGCCATTCAGGGCTCTCCGCTGGGTTTTTAAAATGAACATTGTGAGTAGCAGGGGGCCATATGTATATTAAAAGCGCTGGGGGGGGGCAAGATATATATCGCAGCAGGAGGGGGGCAGACATATAGCCTATATATCTAGCCCCCCAGCGCATTTATAATATGTCCCCCACAGCGCATTAATAAAGTTATGACCCCCAGCCGGCAGCACAGCAAGGGGTTAAGTGAGCCAGCAATGTGTATACTGTATACAAATTGCAGGCTCACTGTAAGTTCTTGCTGGGCAGTAGATATAGGACATATATATCAACTGCTCAGCATCAGCTGTTCTCCCGGCTCTGTAGCCACGAGCACAGCTGAGTCCTGAAATTCACATGAGGACGATCGCAACAGTTGTCAGGAGTGACACCCCCAGCGATCTGTCCCTTATTGCAGGTACTACTGCTCCCAACATGGAGCATACTCTGCTCCATGCTGGGAGTTGTAATACCTGTACTAATAGACAGATCACAGTGAGTGTCACTTCTGACACCTGTTGCCATGTCTATTAATGCAGGTACTACAGCTCCTAGCATGGAGCAGAGTGTGCTCCAAGTTGGGAGCAGTAGTACCTGCAGTTAAGGAAAGATCACAGCGGGTGTCACTCCTGACACTCGCTGTGATTCTCCTGTATAATGTATAGATGCGGCCAGCCGCTCTTCTATGGTCCCCTGCACTGACGTATATATACACCTATTCATATTCCCTACAGAGAGTTGTGATTGGCTGGAACCATCCAGCCAATCACAGCTCTCTGGGGGAAATATGAATAGGTGTATATATATATATATATATATATATATATATATATATATATATATATATATACAGCAGTGCAGGGGACCATAGAAGAGCGGACGGACGCCCACCCTCATCTATACATTATACAGGAGGATGCAACGGGCGATCTGTCAATTAGTACAGGTACTACTACTACTCCTATCATGGAACAGTGTGTTCCATGCTTGGAGAAGTAGTACTACCTAAAAAAAATGTAAAAAATAAAGAAAAAAAAGTGAAAAGTTAAAACACACACACTTTATTCAACACATTATTAAAATACATTATTAATAAAAAGTTTAACAAAATTAATTATAACAATATTTATTATTTTTACATTTAAATGGCCCCTTTCAAAATTTTTATTATTATCTTAAATTCATTTTTAGTTCCCTGACCACCCACATAAATTGATCCATTTAAAAATGAATACAAATATCGTTATAAAAAAGATAAATTTCATAAAATATAATTTTTTCCATCACTACTGTATCCTTTTTATAATTTTTTTTAATGGTACCCTATGAAATTTTATTAAAAAGGGTATCTCCATCAGTTTTTTGGATCACTGAAGTCCCAAAAAGAATAAAAAACGCTTGCAAAAACGCCAAAGTTAAAACCTGCATGGTGTTTTTCTTGGTGTTTTTTCACTCCCATAGACTTCTACGAGAGGAAAACGCCAAGGTTTTCCTTAAAAAAAAAGATCAAAGTCTCAACAAGAGGTCGTTTTTGAAAAACTGCCAAGGTGCCAAAAATAGCTGAAAAATACCAAAAAGGATAAAAAAAAAGGGTCAAACTGAAAAACGCCAAGTGGATATGGCATTTTGCAGATCCCTATTGACTTGCAGCTAACATCTGGCTGCAGCCATTCCTGAATTATAGCATCATATAAATACAATAATGGTACACATACTGTATATATTTGTTGGTGGGCAGACTTCACGAACAAATGAGTTTGTTTTGATTGAACATATATGCATAAAGATGTCCAATACTGCTCATATACATGAGGCCATGTTCACACAAAGTTTATGGCTGGTATTTTTAGCATGAACAACTGCAATATTTTGTAAAAAAAAAAAAAAAAAATGTTCTGTGAACATGGCCTTATACTACTCCTGTAAAAGCGACAAATAATTGGCTTCAATAACGTTATATTGGCAATTAGACCAATCTCATGTAGGTCAGTGGATAATCTAATGGCTAAGCCTTGGTAAAGAATCCTATAGGGGGGAGATATCTGACAGCAGAGATGATTCTTATCTGCTTGCCCCTTCTTGATGCTAAATGTTCATGGGAGAATTGGGAAAAAGATGGTTCAGCCGATAGTTATGTCTATGTCCACCATTAGATCCAATTTATGGTTACATTATAAAATGAATGTAACTAATGCCTGAGTACACTGGGTAAAATGAAATGTAAATGGAGAAAAAATATAAGTGTTCTGTGAAGAGGAAGGCAACACCATTGACTTTAATTAGCTCACAGTTGGAGATCTGTTTGCACTTATTTTGGTAGTTAAGTCTTTCATTTAAGTAAAGGCAACGATATAATATAGTAGTGTTATAATACAGAAACCTTATGTCAAATAAATCTCCAAAACTACCTCGCAGAGTGTAATTTCACAGACCTACACTTGTGCAGACATCATCTAATGGCTTACTTTAACTATACTGTCAAGCAGGTGGTTGCCGTACATACAGATCAACTAGTCAATAAATTCATTTTAAGTAACAATAAAATAAATATAAAACAATTTCTTCATAATTACTTAGGTTAAAAGGAAAAACCTTTTCTTTTTGTTTTTAGTCTCTATTCTCTATGGGCTAGAAGTGCATGGTTATGTAGGTTGCAATAATATTATATATATATAATATTATTCCTGGTTGTGAAACAATGGGTTCAATTTCTTAGTATAGGGAAAGTTCATTTTAGGAGTTTTTAAGAATTAAAAACTTGGGGCTCATAACCATATTATGTATGTGCACCAGTTCATTTAGGACAGATCCTATATACTGAGCTCATGTTAACCTATAAAGGTTGCCTTATTTCTCTGTGTCACTGGACGTTCACACAGAGTTTTTTCATATGCAGTTTATTTGCTGTAGTATGAGAAAAAGTCCTGGCATATTTCACCAAATGGACACAGGCTGCCCCCCCAAAAAAACATTTGCAAACATTGATCGATAAGAAATCTCTATGGGGATATTTATCAAGGTATTTAAAGGCTTTTTTTTTTTTTGTGGATAAGGAAAAAGTTACCAACAGCCTTACCTAAGGAGATTTCAGTTTTCACTTTGCAGTATTTATAATGAGCGAAAGTCACACGCAATCAAAAAAAGAAGCAAACCCCTTACAAAAAGTTGCAAATCTGACCTACTGCTAAAGGTCTGACCTGGAGTACAAAACTCCTGTTCGTGAGCAAATTAAAAAAATCGCAAAAAAGTCTCACAAAAGTCCCATCTGCAACTTTTTTGTTCCAAATTTGTGCTCCAAATAATATGATACGATAAGCATAACTAAAGCAAAAAAATGCCTTCGGAACATGCTAACAAAGCAAACAATGATAAATGTCCCCCTATATGAATAATCTGATTTAATAAACTACAGAAAGGTGCTTAGAAAAGAGGCAGGTTTGGTGCACACACTTCCCGGTTCCCATGAAAATGCTGGATCGTTTCTCTGCAATGAACTCCTTTGCATGTCATCTCATCATACCCTCCATTGAAAGTAATCATCCTAAACTGGTGCAGGTTAACAGACTCAGGGTTCAGGCATCAGGATGGAGGACACCGGTGATAAATTCACAAACCTATTCTAAGGGTTAGAGTGCACACTTACAAGTAGGTGAGAATAGACCTACATTTGGTCACCAAGCCGAACCAGCTGTAGATGCAGTATGGACACAGAATTTCTGCTAGAATTACTGGTGCTTTGTTCTATTGGAATGGGTCATTAATCCTTACTTACTGCAAGGAGGCTTTAATAAGCCAGAATTGCCACAATGCAGTATATGCCACAGGAAAATGTAACTAAGAATTTAACAAAAATGAAAGGGATTCTCTCAGCTATTTGATTTGTTAAGAACTGTATACATTGTTGGATAGCTGTTAGGGTATAAACTGGAAAGCAAGTGAGGCGGTATTTCAGCTCCAGAAAAGGTACAACCTGCTTTTATATCCTTAGGGTAGGGGTCATACGTGCCGTACTTTTCTGTATATTTGCTGCTGTGTATTTTACTACCCATTGACTTTAATAGGTAGGAAATTACACAGAATCAAATACGCAGAAAATATGGCATGTGTGACCCTACCCTAAAAGAGATGCAAGGGCATCTGCAGCTTTAAATGAGTACTCCGCTGCTCAGTGTTTGGAACAGACCAACAGTGGAGTTACTGTTTAACTTCAAAGGGACTCTGTCAGCTCTATTTGCTGCTTAAATGGGTACTCTGCTGCTCAGCATTTGGAACAAACTGTTCCGAACGCTGGAGCCAGCGTCGGGAGCTCGTGACATCATAGCCCCACCCCTCAGAGGGGCCTCACGCCCCCTCCCCCATAGACTTGCATTGAGGGGGTGGGGCGTGACATCATGAGGGGGCAGGGCTATGATGTCACGAGCTCTAGGCGTCGGCTCCAGCGTTCGGAACAGTTTGTTCCAAACGCTGAGCAGCAGAGTACCCATTTAAGTAGCAAATAGAGCTGACAGAGTCCCTTTGAAGTTAAACAGTAACTTCACTGTTGGTCTTGTGGCAGGGCACCTGTTAAAATTTTCCGGCAAGTAGCCCAAGACTTGCACATGACTAAAGTGATTAGGATACAAATTTGACTTTCATTGGACTTCCATCAAATCTGTATCCTGATCACTTTAACAGTCTCTAGCTACGAAGCTGACTGGTAGCCTACCGCCTGAGCAACATCAGCGTTACACTTTAATGTCTAGCCTATCACAAGCAATGGATGGCAGGACCACCAATCTAACCCCCAGACAGCCAGTGTAATTATCACACAGTGTAAATACCATCTGAGGTCCAAAATAAATGTGATAAGACTATAAAAACAGAGCATATGTACCCTTTATAAATAACCATTGTTGACAGTTTTATGAAAATACACGTATTTGGTTGTCAATGTAAAGTTCACTTTGGAGAGTTAAGTCAATTTTTCAGCAAGTGGTAAAATATCCGCCATATTGTTCAGCATATATCTGCCTATTGCACTACTAAGTAGTATTTAATATCAAGATAGAAATTGATTTCACTAGGAAAACAGTCAATCACAAAAAATAATTTTTATGTCTCTCATTTAAACTTAATTCCAAAATGCTTTATGTAATGAAAAAATAAAATATAAGTCAGCAGACAGTTTATGATAATAATTATTGAAAAAGAGTGGTGTGCAAGCTCAAGAAATTAAAGCATTCAATCAGTCAAGGGGCCAATAACAGAGGAAAAGAGAAATTAAGAACCATAGGCAAGCGAGAAAAGATGTGTTTTAGGATGAGATGTGAAAAGAGATGAAGACTCAATGAGGCAGAGAGATACAGGAACTCTGTTCCAAATGGTAGGATCTGCAGAGGATAAAAGTCTTGCACCAAATGTTGATATAGAAGGAGGAAACAAAGGGCTGAATGCATGGCAGAAATATTGTCATGCCTTTTAGAAGGTCTTCAGAAGGTTAACAAAGTTGCAAAGGTGATGATTTAACGTAGTATAAGACTTGCAACATAGGTTAACAAAGAAACTCCATTAAGATAAATTAAGAGACAGTACTTGAAAGATTATAAATCTGTGCAGAAACAACTCAGATGACACCTTGGACTATGAGGCATCTCTGAAACTTCTTCAGAGAGTCAGACTTTTTATATATTTTTGAGTGTGAGTCTTCAAAGTGTTGTTCAGTATCAGAAAAAATACTGCTTGTAAGATCACTGGTGGTCTTACAACAAAGATCCTTAGTGATCTTGAAAAGGGGGATCCAGGATTTACTGTTGAAATGAAGAAGCAGTCGCACATGCCCACTGAAGGTCCACTGAGGCTATGAGGCTGCTGGAGGTAGCTGAACTAGCATAGCTCCTTCCTTCCGATTAGAGGCTCTGGAACACTCTTCTCAAGATAACAGGGAGCAACAGCCGGATTCCCAGAGATTAAACTGTCCATTTCTTTATTTTCATGTCCATGTTGTTGATGGTATGGTTGAGGGGATCCCGAAGAGGACGCGCCAGACCCCCGAGGACAGATAAGTGATCGTAAGCGGACCACACGGGGCACCGTAAACGGCTATCCGGGGGCAGCTGAAGCAGTCTGCGCTGCCAGATAGCCGTTTATGCAATGGCCCGACATACAAAAGCATCGTATGTTGATGCTGCCTTCAACATGCGATGGCCTCTGAGAGACCATCTTATGTTGAAATGATCGCATGTCGGGGCCATTGTAGGTCAGGGGGTCACTGTATAGATTTATATCCAACCACCATATACATTATTTACATCCAACTTTTCAGCTTTAGGCTGGGTTAATCCCTTTGCAGGGTATCCCCTTTTAAACTAAAATACCAGCAGAAAAATTTACACACATTGTACAGTTAGGTATGCGATCAGACAAAACAAAGGCAATTAACCCCTTAAGGACGCAGGACGTAAATGTACGTCCTGGTGAGGTGGTACTTAACGCACCAGGACGTACATTTACGTCCTAAGCATAACCGCGGGCATCGGAGCGATGCCCGTGTCATGCGCGGCTGATCCCGGCTGCTGATCGCAGCCAGGGACCCGCCGGCAATGGCCGACGCCCGCGATCTCGCGGGCGTCCGCCATTAACCCCTCAGGTGCCGGGATCAATACAGATCCCGGCATCTGCGGCAGTTCGCGATTAAAATGAACGATCGGATCGCCCGCAGCGCTGCTGCGGGGATCCGATCATTCAGAACGCCGGACGGAGGTCCCCTCTCCTTCCTCCGTGCGGCTCCCGGCGTCTCCTGCTCTGGTCTGTGATCGAGCAGACCAGAGCAGGAGATGACCGATAATACTGATCTGTTCTATGTCCTATACATAGAACAGATCAGTATTAGCAATCATGGTATTGCTATGAATAGTCCCCTATGGGGACTATTCAAGTGTAAAAAAAAATGTAAAAAAATGTAAAAGTAAAAGTTAAAAAAAAGTGAAAAATCCCCTCCCCCAATAAAAAAGTAAAACGTCCGTTTTTTCCTATTTTACCCCCAAAAAGCGTAAAAAACATTTTTTATAGACATATTTGGTATCGCCGCGTGCGTAAATGTCCGAACTATTAAAATAAAATGTTAATGATCCCGTACGGTGAACGGCGTGAACGAAAAAAAATTAAAAAAGTACAAAATTCCTACTTTTTTAATACATTTTATTAAAAAAAAATTATAAAAAATGTATTAAAAGTTTTTTATATGCAAATGTGGTATCAAAAAAAAGTACAGATCATGGCGCAAAAAATTAGCCCCCATACCGCCGCTTATACGGAAAAATAAAAAAGTTATAGGTCATCAAAATAAAGGGATTATAAACGTACTAATTTGGTTAAAAAGTTTGTGATTTTTTTTAAGCGCAACAATAAAATAAAAGTACGTAATAATGGGTATCATTTTAATCGTATTGACCCTCAGAATAAAGAACACATGTCATTTTTACCAGAAATTGTACGGCGTGAAAACAAAACCTTCCAAAATTAGCAAAATTGCGTTTTTCGTTTTAATTTCCCCACAAAAATAGTGTTTTTTGGTTGCGCCATACATTTTATGATATAATGAGTGATGTCATTACAAAGGACAACTGGTCGTGCAAAAAACAAGCCCTCATACTAGTCTGTGGATGAAAATATAAAAGAGTTATGATTTTTAGAAGGCGAGGAGGAAAAAATGAAAACGTAAAAATTAAATTGTCTGAGTCCTTAAGGCCAAAATGGGCTGAGTCCTTAAGGGGTTAATGATGATTTTGGAGTACATGCTAACAAAAGGAATGTATCAAACCCTAATGAATATGATGCATTTGCTCAAGATATTGTCTCATCCAGACAACCTTTAATTGAAGCCAGTCTGATGATCCGCGCTATGCATTTCCCCTGCAGCCATAACTGGTGAATGGTGGACCACGCTCAGTCTGGATCCTTTAGTGCAAGAGATGGTATAACCACCCCTCTATAATGTCTGATGTCAGCAGTTATTTCCTGCTGGCATACCGCTCTCCATCACAAAGACAGCCACCAGTTTACCTTCTGCCCATGTGGTCCTGCTTTCTCTGCCTCTGTCTTTCCTGACCCTACCCAAACGGTATGCACCCAAATTCTTCCACTGATCACCTTCCATCTCTGGCTAGATCAGGGTTGACGTGGTGAGGCCAACACTTTTAGACCCCAATTATGCAAGGTAACAGCTAAATTCTTAAGAACAGTACCATTACTGGCATCCTAAAAAATCATGTAACAGACAATGAGCATAGAAAATCTATTTGCATCTTCCATTGACCATACAAATACAATGGCTGTGGTTATATAGTTGTAATAGGAGATGTTGGAACATTTTCTTAGCATGTTATTGCATGTTGTTAGCGAAGACATGCATCTGCTAGAACAGAAATACATTGTTGATGTACACACAATCAACAGAAACATTTACCAAAATAGGGGCCCTAATATGACTTACCAGTTACTAACTGACAAAAAAAAACCTCTTTCACTACCTACTATAAAATCTAACTTTTATTCATGTTATCTTTAATACTAATTCATTACATATGAGCGCAGATACGTTTCTATTGAACTTCATGTGAGTTACAATTATAGAAAGTCATTCTAGAGATCCCCTCCTATATTACATATCTCTTCTTGCTGCATGTTTAACCCCTTAAGGACCACGAATTTTTCAGTTTTTGCACTTTCATTTTTTTTTCCTCCTCACCTTTTAAAAATCATAACCCTTTCAATTTTGCACCTAAAAATCCATATGAGGGCTTATTTTTTGTGCCACCAATTCTACTTTGCAGTGAGATCAGTCATTTTACCCAAAAATCTATGGCAAAACGGAAAAAAAAATCATTGTGCGACAAAATTTAAGAAAAAATTCCATTTTGTAACTTTTGGGGGCTTCAGTTTCTACGCAGTACATTTTTCGGTAAAAATGACACCTTATTATTCTGTAGGTCCATACGGTTAAAATGATACCCTACTTACATAGGTTTGATTTTGTCATACTTCTGGAAAAAATCATAACTACATGCAGGAAAATGTATACGTTTAAAATTGTCATTTTCTGACCCCTATAACTTTTTTATTTTTCTGCATATGGGGCGGTATGAGGGCTCATTTTTTGCGACATGATCTGAAGTTTTTATCGGTACCATTTTTGTATTGATTGGACTTTTTGATCGCTTTTTATTCACTTTTTCATGATATAAAAAGTGACCAAAAATAAGCTATTTTGGACTTTGGAATTTTTTTGCGCGTACGCCATTGACCGTGCAGTTTAACTAATGATATATTTTTATAGTTCGGACATTTACGCACGCGGCGATACAACATATGTTTATTTTTATTATGTTTATATATTATTTATATGGAATTTGGGAAAAGGGGGGTGATTTAAACTTTTAATAAGGAAGGGGTTAATGTGTGTGTGTGTTAAACTTTTTTTTACCATTTTTTCTTTTACACTTTTAGTCCCCTTAGGGGACGTTTAGGAGGAATCATTTGATTCCTCATACAGATTAATGGGATTTCATACAATCCCATTCATCTGTGTGCTCTGCGCTCGATTGATAAAGCCTGGTCCTGCCAGGCTGTATCATTCAGAGAGCCGGAGCCGACACAGGAGGAGAGGTAAGCCCTTAGGCTACCTCAGTAGTGGATCGCTCCCCCGCGATCGCGCTGCGGGGGAGCGATCCACCCCACTGGACCACCAGGGACTGGATACAGGCACCTTTAGATTCCGCTGTCTAAAGGGTTAATAGCTGGCCGCGGCGATCGCCGCATGTCGGCTATTAACGCTGGCCCCCAGTTGCAAGAATCAGCTGGGGGCCGGCCGGTATGACGCGGGCTCGAGTCGGGAGCCCGCGTCATACCTTGGTAACGGCCATTGGACGTGTATACACGTCCATGGTCGTTAAGGGGTTAATGGTATCTACACACTACTCTACTGTACTCTTTTTTTTTTAGATAGCTGCAGAACACTTAAGATATGTATTGGTATTAATATGGCAGGACTGTCTTTAAAGGGCTATTCCGGTGGGAAACTATTTTTTTTATTTATTAAATGGTGCCAGCAAGTGGTTATCCAGGAAAAACAACTTTTTTTTATATATCAACTGGCCAACTGGCTCCAGAAAGTTAAACAGATTTGTAAATTACTTTTATTAAAAAATCTTAATCATTCCAGTACTTATGAGCTGGTGAAGTTGAGTTGTTCTTTTCCATTTGAGAAACCTTGGCGTGGTGTGCGAGCTGAGGTATGTCCTTCATATAAGGATATACTGGCTAATGTCTCAATTTTACATCAGTTTTGAGGGTTAGCTAATGTCATTGTTTACATTTACCACAGGAGTGAACCCATATTGTGGTGCAGGTCCTCCACTCCAATGTAGGTGCACAACTGCACTTTGGTTTGGAGTACCTCCTTTCACCATAGACCACATTAATGTAAATGTTTAATGTTAATCATGTTTTGCGCATCCACACACATTTATCTGGTGTCAGGATGCCACTGTGGTACTTTTGACCGTTTGCAGGCATCCTCCATTGAATGCATTTTTTTGCTGGGGATCGCCCATAGCAACGGATCACAAGTGCAGGACCTCGACCCCAGCGATGGTGCACAATTGCACTTGGGGTTGAGGGTTTCCTGCTATAACCATGTTCATGTAAATATAAGCCGTTTTCTTTGTTTAGGCTTATACTAATGCACCCTTTTATCATGCTAACCAGGGTGGGGCTTGTATTCTGCCTCCTCCCTCCCATTGTATGTGTGCCTAGTCCAAACTGGAGGTAACTGAGGAGCAGTCTACAAGTCGGATCTAAGGCTATTGAAACTTAGTTCTGGCTTTACTTATCTGGCCAGGTAGGTAGTTTAGTGTTAGGTCCCGCACCATTTGAGAAACCTTGTTGTGGTGTGTGGGCTGAGGTATGTCCTTCATATAAGGATACACTGGCTATTGTCTCAATTTTACATCAGTGTTGAGGGTTAGCCAATGTCATTGTTTACATCTACCACAGGAGTGAACCCATATTGTGGTCCACAAGTGCAGGTCCTCCTCTCCAATGTAGGTGCACAACTGCACTTTGGTTTGGAGCAGCTCCTTTCACCATAGACCACATTAATGTAATTGTTCTTTTGTCTTTGATGACACCTGTCTCGGGAACTGTCCAGAGTAACATAGTAACATAGTTCATAAGGTTGAAATAGAGCAGAGTCCATCACGTTCAACCTATATCCCTAATGAGTCCCTACTGAGTTAATCCAGAGGAAGGCAAAAAACTCTCATACTAGAGGTAAAAAATTCCTTCCCGACTCCAAATATGGCATCAGAATAAATCCCTGGATCAACGTTCTGTCCCTATAAATCTAATATACATAACCAGCAATGTTCTTACTCTCCAAAAATGCATCCAGACTCCTTTTAAATTCTTTTACAGATATCACCATGACCACCTCCTCCAGGAGAGAATTCCACAGTCTCACTGCTCTTACAGTAAAGAACCCCTGTCTGTGCTGGTGTAGAAACCTTCTTTCCTCTAAACGGAGAGGATGCCCCCTTGTTATAGATACAGTCCTGGGTATGAATAGATCATGGGAGAGATCTCTGTACTGTCCCCTGATATATTTATACATAGTTATTAGGTCTCCCCTAAGCCTTCTTTTTTCTAAACTAAATAACCCTAATTCTGATAATTTTTCTGGGTACTGTATAGACATGTGCAGAACCAAAAATTTAGTTTTTTTCGTGTTCGTTTTTTTAAAAATTTTCGATTCTGTGAATATTCGGAATGCTGTGCATTCGTCATATTCAGTTTTCGGATGCATCAGCGAATTTTTTTTTCGTTTTTGGATGCATTCGTTTAAAAAACGGATGCATTCGTTAAAAACAACGAATGCATTCGTTAATTCTGATTTTTGGTTCTGCACATGTCTAGTGATCCCTCAACATACGATGGTAATTCGTATGTTGAGGGATTCGTGCAATTTAAAAAAGTAAAGTCCTACTCACCTGTCCCCGCTGCTCCCGATGGTGTCCTCGGGCCTCCGCTGGGCTCTCCTATTCCTCTTCGGTACTCCGCTGGGCTCGGCTGGGCTCTCCTGGTCTTCTCCGGTCCTCCGTTGTCTGCCGCAGGGCCTTACTGGGCCTCCGTAGCGACGTCATCACTTCGCTGCCGCACGGCGTTCCTATTGGATGACGGGACGGTGTGTGCGACAGCGTCATGACGACGTCAGAGGGAGACCCATATGAAGGCTCCGGACCAGCCAAGGACCCACCGGAGGAAGGCCCGGAGCAGCGCTGAAAGGTGAGTGAACCTGCCCGGGCTGCTTCAACTGCTATCCGGCAGCTTAAGCATTATGCGCTGCCGGATAGCAGTTGATGCATGGCCCCCGAAATTCGGTATACTGATAACGAATGCATTCGTTGTTCGTTAACATGCATATTCGTTATGCGTTAGTTAACGAATGCATTCATTAACTGTATATTCGTATTCATATGCGGATTTGGGATTTTTTTTTTTCGTTCTTTCTTTTCGTAACGAACATCCGAAAACGGGAATATTCGTTTCGTTCTGTGTTCGTTACGAAACGAATTGCATATGTCTAGTACTGTAGTCCTCCCATTCCCCGTATTATATATCACCTACACTCTCCTTAGGAAAAACATATGGTATACTCAATTACTTGTAGATAGCAACCACTACCATAACTATATAACCTACACTTGCTATCAAGAAAGATATCGACACAGTATCATCAAATATCAAAAAACTTTATTATGAACCATATTGCACAAATATCCAAAAAGACTCAAAAAAGGACAGACACCCCTAACCCATAAAAAACACACACCCCAAAAAATGACATCAGGGTCCCTTACCGGAATATCATAAATAACTGTAAAGCAATATGCGTAATGCCGTTGTATAATTACCTCCGTATAAACACAATTAGCGTTAATGCTGATAACATATGAAGTACACCCTCACAATATGACCATCATAATAGCATTACCTGCTCCAAGCATATTACCTGCGGCCATTTGGGGACCCCGTGCACCTTCGACGGACGTTGTTTCGTGGGCAAACCCACTTCGTCAGAAGATAAGATCAATAAGCTTGCCTTGATATTTATATCCTACACCCTCCTATCGGCGCACACTCCGATGTCCGGAACCGGAAGTCCCATTCCCCGTATTACCCTGGTTGCCCGTCTTTGAACCCTCTCCAGCTCCACTGTATCTTTCTTGTACACTGGTGCCCAGTACTGTACACAGTATTCCATGTTTGGTCTGACTAGTGATTTGCACAGCGGAAGAATTATTTCCTTGTCGTGGGCATCTATGCCCCTATTGATGCACCCTATGATTTTATTTGCCTTGGCAGCAGCTGCCCAACACTGGTCACTACAGCTAAATTTACTGTTAACTAAGACTCCTAAGTCCTTTTTCCATGTCAGTCGTCCCTAGTGTGCTCCCATTTTATACATAATCCCAGGCCGGATTTTTCCTCCCCATGAGCATTACCTTACATTTATCAGTGTTGAACCTCATCTGCCACTTCCCAGCCCAAGCCTCCAACCTATCCAGATCCATTTGTAACAGTGCCCTGTCCTCTATTGTGTTTACCGCTTTACAGAGTTTAGTATCATCTGCAAAGATTGCTACTTTACTATTCAACCCCTCTACAAGATCATTAATGAATATTTTAAATAGGACAGGACCCAAAGATGCCATCTGGACCTGGTGATTTGTCTATTTTGATTTTTTGTAGGCGGCACTGTACTTCTTCCTGGGTTAGACAGGTGACCTGTAAAGGGGAGTTTGCCTTATCTCGCTGTATTTCACCTGACATTTCATTTTCCTCAGTGAACACAGTGGAGAAGAATTTGTTTAACATATTTGCTTTTTCCTGATCCCCGTTTATAATTTCTTCTTTATCATTTTTTAAAGGGCCTACACTTTCATTTTTGACCTTTTTGCTATTTATATAGTTAAAAAACATTTTGGGGTTAGTTTTACTCTCTTTGGCAATGAGTCTTTCTGTCTCTATTTTTGCGGCTTTTATCTGTTTTTTACATATTTTACATTTTTCTCTATAGCTTTTTAATGCTTCTTCACTGCCATCCTGTTTTAGTAGTATAAATGCTTTATTTTTGTCATTTATTGCCCCCTTAACATTTTTATTCATCCATATTGGTTTTCTTTTATTTCTGACCCTTTTATTCCCATAAGGTATATACATCTTACAGTGAGAGTTTAAGCTATTTTTTAAAGTCTCCCATTTAGTGTCAATATTCTTGTTTTTGAGGACATTATCCCATTTTATATTGTTAAGGGCTTCTCTGAGTTGGTCAAACTTTGCCTTCCTAAAGTTCATTGTTTTTGTGGCCCCTCGAGAGATTCCCTTATAGAAGAACAAGTTATTATGTATTATATTATGATCACTATTTCCTAGGTGTCCTTTGACTAGCACATTAATTACTCTGTCAGGTCTGTTGGTTAATATTAAGTCTAGTAGGGCACCCCCTCTGGTCAGGCCCTGCACATATTTGGGACAGATAATTGTCTTTAGCTATAGTCAGAAACCTGTTTCCTTTATGAGATTCACAGGACTCAGTCTCCCAATTTATATCAGGATAGTTAAAGTCCCCCATTATTATCACCTCATTCTGATTTGCTGCCTTGTTTATTTGCCTCAGTAATTGATCTGCTTCTTCCATTATGTGTGGTGGCTTATAGTAAACCCCTATCAGAATTTTATTATTTTTATCTCCATATATTTCTACCCATAATGACTCCACAATATCGTTTCCCTCCCGTATATCCTCCCACAGTGCGGCCTTCAGACTGGATTTTACATGAAGACAAACTCCTCCCCCTTTCCATTTTGTCCGATCCTTCCTGAATAGACTATAAGATATCAACAGATGTCAGCAAAGATGTCAACAGAGAGCACTGTTGCCAGACAGAAAAGAACAACTCAACTTCAGCAGCTTATAATTATTGGAAGGATTTATTTACAAATCTGTTTAACCTTCTGGAGCCAATTGATATAAAAAATAAAATAAAAAAAGTTTTTTTTATAATCTATGGGGGTAATGTACGGGGGCATTAATATATATGGGGTCAATGTGAGGGGGCATTATGTATGGGGGATGTGTACGGGGACGTTACTATATATGGGGGCAATGTGAGAGGTCATTACTATATATGAGGGCAATGTACAGGGGCATTATATTATATGGGGCAATGAGAGGGGGCATTATAATGAGGACAATGTTGGGGCCTAATACTCTACAGGGCACAGAAGGGACTACTATATGGGGCAGTATAATACATATAGGGAGATTGTATAGAGGTGAGGACTTTGCTGTAGCGAGAAGCCTAAAATGTTTGTCCGGCAGATTCGGAGAAGACGAGTTGTGATCGGGAGAAATCTTCGTGATGACCCAGGACAGATGGAGAAGAAAGAGAAAAGTGAACAACTCCGAACAGAGTAGACACCCCTGTGAATATATAACTATAATAACCTATATGGTCTGCAGCCCCTGTGCACAGCTCAAATCAATTCCTGTGTAGGGTTATTGATCTTTTGTATACTGTACTGGTTTTTATTCAATAGCAACATATCAGTGTTGGTCAGTGGTAATGGTAGTGGTCATGGTGTGGCGGATTTATATGTCCCTTGTATTGTGGTGTTATTAGTGATACTGGTCTGTGTATAGTGGCTTTTATTTCCTTACAGTATGGTGGCATTATTTATTCACTGCAGAAATAATATGGAGTGGCGATATTATTTTATGTTTATAAAATCTAGCGTGTGCCACAGTGTGTAAGGGGCAGCCCTGGTGATGTGGCTGCGTAACCTGCTGACCTGCGTGCCCCACATGACATCAGAGACTCCTCCCCCCGTTGGGCCAGCGCCCGCCAAGTTTAAAAAACTACTGTGTGTGCTGTAGCTGCCACCTGCCTGAGGTCCTGCGGCCGGCGCACATTACTCTCTGCCCCAGGAGTTCCCCAAAGGTATCACTAGTCCACCAGGCATGAACTGACTTGCCATTCAGGTGCACAGAAAAGCTATATAACTTATAGTAGCTATATAACATATATATATATATATATATATATATATATATATATATATATATAGTAGTCTATAACATATAGTCAAAGCTGTCTACAATAGCTCAACTATGATAAGCAAATATGCCATTCAGGAGGCCAGAAAAGTTAGATGACAATTTCTCACCTAGCTTTTTCATACTCCTGAATGCCATATTTGCTTATCATAGTTCAACTATTATAGACAGCTTTGACTGGTACAGGCAAAGAGTAGTACAGAACATGCAGTACCTTCCTGTACTGTAGGGGGAGCTACCAGACAGACAGTCAGGGCATACACTTCAGTAATACAGGGGTTTTACCAGTGAATGCCCATTCTGATTGGTCGGTTCTTCCAGCTATAGACACGTTTCACAGATCTGGACTGTCTGTACATTGTATGTTGAGTCTGGTTTCAAGTTACAATGGTCCAGAAAAGACCACTGTATGTTGAAACTATTGTATGTTGAGGCCATTGTAAGTTGAGGGATCACTGTATGTGTATTTAATTTTTTTGCACTGGATCATTGTTTTTTTTTTTTTTTTTACTTTTTCACTTTGATTTGCTATAATTACCCTGTAATTGATTTTGAGCGTGTTCACACATAAATACCAGTACTCTGGTCACTTTTGTATGCTTGATAAAGACTGTGCAGACAGCGAAACGTTGCTTGCCACATATGAGAAAATAAACTACACTGCTTTTCACCTTATATTGGAGTGCTGTGGGATGCTTTCTATGTGTGTCGATTACTGCCACCAGCGACCAGGGCTGCGATTGGGCCCGCTTGCACCCACATCACCTTGACGCTGTTCGGATGTGCTGCTCTACCTTGCTTCTACTTAGCTATCTGGCTATCTACCTAGTTAGCTAACAATCCAACTAGCAAGCTACTTACCTGGCTACCTACCTATGTCATATGTTTGTCGTACGTGTCGCACATAATGTAAGTTAATGGAGTTGCACTGAAACCCACAAATGGCCGCAACCCAGCTGTTGGGTCACGGACACTTGTAGGCCCATCAAAATCCTCAGCACCAGGCTCATGATGCTCTTAATCCTGCCCTGCTACTGTGTGCCGGGCACCCGCTCCCCTCCCTCCTCTCGGATGGCCGCCCCAAAAGTCAGGACACTGCAGCTAGCCTCTGTCAGTGTGCGCCCTGTGTGCAGCCCTGGCGGCCGGCTCCACACAGCTCCAGTCGGGTCATGTGGTATAGGGGGGCGTGACTTTCTGTGTAGCGCGGCGGCGGCGAGGCAGCATCCTCTCTCTGTCTGCCGCCCTCAGAAGAAGACTCTGTCTCCCAAATCAGCGTGTCATCCGGTAGGTGTAGCAATGGCCTGGCCTGCCTGCCTCTGGGGACTCAATTTCTGTGACAGAAAAAGGAAGGGTTGGGGGGGAATGGAGGGGGGAGGGGATGAATATGAACTATAAGCCTCTGGAACTTTGAAATGAGAGATGTGGGCAGGGCCAGGGAGAGACAAATGAAAGGGGTGACTGATGGCCATCATGGAGGGGGGGGGATGATTATGAATTATGTACTCATATGAGAGATGTGAACTGTGAACAGGGCAAAAAGAAAGGGGTGACTGATGGCCATCATGGGAGGGGGGGGGGGGTGATTATGAATTAAGTGTGCCTAACTATGGAAATGAGACTTGTGAACAGGGCAGGGTAAAAAGAAAGGCGTGATGACCATCATGGAGGGGGGGGGAAATGTGATATGAGGGGGAGAAATGTTACATGAGGGGGTGAAATGTGACACGAGGGGCAGAAATGTGACACGAGGGGCAGAAATGTGACATGAGGGGGTGAAATGTGGCATGAGGGGGTGAAATGTGACATGAGGGGCAGAAATTTGACATGGAGGGGCAGAAATGTGACATGAGGGGAGAAATGTGACATGAGGGGAGAAATGTGACATTGTGGGATTGACATAAAAAGGGTTGATGTGAAAAGGGGGGTGTGGACATAAAATTGCGGAATATCATAATCTAGGAGCCAGCAAAATAAGTTAGTGGCCAGGTTCTGAGGTCAATATATAACAGTACCATTGAGGACTATTTGAGTGTGTTTTCACATACTTTTCTATGTACTTTTTTAGTTGTATCTTGATTTTTATTTCATTTTATGTTGTAATGTTTTACTTTTATTCAACTTGACTGCAGAGCCAGTGCAATGTGTGAATGCCGGTTTTATTACTTTCTTTTACTTCTTGCCTACTGTTTGGGTGTATCCATCAAGGTGGAGAACCCTGCTTAAAATATCCATGATGAGCCCCACTAATTTTATAATACTATTTACACACACATAAGATGCCATGTATGCGTCATCCACAGATAAATACCAGTGCGTCATCCACAGATCCCAATTTGTCAGGATGTAATTTTCTCTACATTGTAAGGCAAATTTTACGGAATTTTACGTTATCGATAAATAATATCGTTCTAAAGTTTTTGTTTAATTAGTTGTGTTATTTGTATCCTCCCGACCTATGTGGATACTTGCATGCAGAATATTCTCTATAAAAACTTATTGAAACTAAAAACAGTGTACCATCCTATGTATTTTTGGTTTTAAAAATGTGGCTCTCAAAATTAATTTCAATCGTGGTTTTGGCGAGATTTGGCTCAGTTGAAAAAAAAAGGTTGCCCACCACTGGGCTAGTCTATTGTGCGCCTAATTTATCAAAAGGCGCAAGGCTCTTGATAAATTCTGTGCACAGACTTTGTGATCTATGCTTTAGACTGTATTTAAACCTGCTCCAACATGGTCTGACATTTCGGCGTACTTTCAGCCGACGCGACTTGTCGCTGAAAAGCTGCTTTTGATAAATTCAGCACCAATGCATTTTCGTCTAAAATGGACTAGCATGCATCATGTTCTAAAAATCCTCTAGAGAAAAAGTCACACATATTTTGACTGTGACTTTCTGTGTGACAAATTTAGACAGGAAAAACCAGTCTAAATCCTTTGATAAATATCCCCCATTATATACAGGGTGGGCCATTTATATGGATACATCTTAATAAAATGGGAATGGTTGGTGATATTAACTTCCTGCTTGTGGCACATTAGTATATGTGAGGTCGGAAACTTTTCAAGATAGGTGGTGACCATGGTGGCCATTTTGAAGTTGGCCATTTTGAATCCATCTTTTGTTTTTTCAATAGGAAGAGGGTCATGTGACACATGAAACTTATTGGGAATTTCACAAGAAAAACACTGATGTGCGTGGTTTTAACGTAACTTTATTCTTTCAAGAGTTATTTACAAGTTTCTCTTTGTTTACAGCCATTGAAATGTTGTCGACGTTAACACGTGAGGAGCGGATAGAAATTGTGTTGATGTCTGGTGAACGCAGTAACCAGGTCATTGCAGCAGATTTCAATGCAAGACACCCTACGAGACCAGTGAAACTGGTTCAGTGTTGGATTTGCCAAAATGTGGACGGATGAAATCTGTCACTAATGAAGAAACATTAGTGGTTGTCCTAGCTTCGTTCAGCAAGAGCCCACAGCGTAGCACTCGCCGCATGTCACTGGACAGCATCCCTACGGTGGATATTAGCTACTCACAAATGGCACCCTTACAAACTCCAGCTACTGCACATCTCAACAAGGATGACCCAGATTGGCACACTGAATTTGCTGAATGGGCTAAACAAAAATTGGAATAGGACCCTCAGTTTACGCAGAAGATTTTGTTCAGTGATGAGGCAAACTTTTATATGAATGGTGAAGTTAACAGACAAAACCACCGCTCAGCTTTAAAACAGGATTAGATACATTCCTGGAACAAAATAACATTAATGCTCATGAAGAAATATAAAATCCCATCCCTTCCCCAATATCGCGCCACACCCCTACCCTTCAATTCCCTGGTTGAACTTGATGGACATATGTCTTTTTTCGACCGTACTAACTATGTAACTATTGGTCTGACACTAACCCACATTGGATAGATCCCTCCAAGAGTGTTGGAACACAAAAATTGATGGTATGGTGTGGTATATGGGGTACAAAGATAGTGGGGCCATTCTTCATCAATGGAAACCTCAAGGCCACTGGATATGCGAAATTGCTACATGATGATGTGTTTCCCTCTTTATGCACTGAAGCTGGCACGTTCCCTGAGTTTTTTCAGCAAGATGGTACACCACCACATTATGGGTGTCAGATCCGAGGATTCCTAGATGAACAGTTTCCTGGAAATTAAATTGGTTATCGTGGGCCAGTTGAATGGCCCCCAAGGTCTCCTGATCTGACCCCCTTAGACTTTTATCTTTGGGGTCATCTGAAGATACGAGATGTGCAGCACCTGAAACTACGGATACTGGAAGCCTGTGCTAGCATTTCTCCTGCGCTGTTGCTATCAGTGTGTGAAGAGTGGGAGAAGAGGGTTGCATTGACAATCCAACACAATGGGCAGCACATTGAACACATTTTATAAGTGGTCAGAAACTTGTAAATAACTCATGAAAGAATAAAGTTACGTTAAAACCAAGAACACCAGTGTTTTTTTTGTGAAATTCCCAATAAGTTTGATGCGTCACAATACCCTCTTCCTATTGAAAAAACAAAAGTTGGATTAAAAACGGCCGACTTCAAAATGGCTACCATGGTCACCACCCATCTTGAAAAATTTCCCCCCTCACATATACTAATGTGCCACAAACAGGAAGTTAATATCACCAACCATTACCATTTCATTAAGGTGTATCCATATAAATGGCCCACCCTGTATATCCCAAATGTTGTCCTTAAATGGGGTTGACCAGAGAAGTTTTTACATTTAGTGCTGAGGGTGGCAGTAAAACATGAAAAAAAATGTAAATGAAAAAAACTGCTGCCAATCCCTTGTCAGTGCCAATGCTCAGAGATACCTGTTCTCTGGACACATATGAAGTACCAATCACTGGCTACGGCTGAGTGGGCACTTTCTATGTGTTAGGACAGAGAGCAGCTCTGAGCAACAGGACCAACCCCATCAGAACAGCACTGATGAGAGATCGACAGAAAGTGAAGGTTTATGCTTTTGCTTTATTTCCACCCTCAGCACAATAAATATAGAATGTTTTGCCAAAAAACCTTTTAAAACAAATAAAAATAAATAATATCTTGTGCTGCAAAAAACAAGCCTCATATGACTACATTGACAAAAAAATTAAACACAGTTAGGGCTCTTGCAATGCCAGAATTATAAAAAAAAAATAAAGTCACCACATTATAAAAGCCAAAGCAGGGCTAGGGTGCTAAGGGTTAAAGGGGTTATCCAGGAAAAAAACTTATGACACGTGCCTCGGGAACCGCCCAGTTTAGAAGCAAATCCCCATAGCAAACCTCTTCTAAACTGGGCGGTTCCCGAGACACGTGTCATCAGAGAGCACTTAGACAGAAAAGAACAACCTTAACTTCAGAAGCTCATAAGTACTGAAAGGATTAAGATTTTTTTAATAGAAGTAATTTACAAATCAGTTTCACTTTCTGGAGCCAGTTGATATATAAAAAAAAGTTTTTTCCTGGAATACCCCTTTAAAAAAGAAAACCAAAAACAAAATGATTATCAGGAGTTGACTTTCACGTTAATGGTTAGTGTTAACAGCGGACATTCCAAAATGTGAAACCATTGAAGAAAGGGAGGTGGCCATCACATCTATAAATCATCCCAGCAAACTGCCTCCAATAACAGCGGGCACCAATTTAGCCTTTGCCATTTTCTTTCGGAAGGCGGTTTTACACGTTTGACCAAAATCGCAAAACATCCTCATAAAGTCCTTGAAAGATTGGAGGTAAAAATACAATTGACTGCATGGCCAAATTTCTTTTCATGCCTGCTTACAGAGTTTTGTTCATTTCACAAATAAACAAGGCATGAATACATCAATCTACAAACCATAAACAATAAAGAACTTCATCCTGTAAGTTTGCTACGGCCAGCAGTTTGTGGCTGCATCTCCTATTTGTCATAAGATAAATGAAAAAGTGATTGCCATTTGTCACTGAATACACAGGAGAAGTGTTCAGCTGTGAACCGTTCAATGCAGACAACAGTAAATACTGCTCGTCCTATTACAATGTAACATAAGCTTCTAAGAATTATAAAAGATAAAAATGTAATAACATTTTTCATTACAATGTGTGCTAATTTCTGTACTTGTGTGCATTAAAGAGATAAAACTATAAATTTCAAATCACTGCTGGAAATCTGGAATTTAATAGACTATATTATAAATACAGGCAAAGGCCATCTTTTACAAAGAAAGGTGCTTTGCAAAGTTGGGTGTAGAATTTAATTTATGTGTATTGTTCCCATTTTTGTGCTGTTCAGTGATTTTTAATACAAACTTTTTTATGTTTCTGGGAGCTACTGGTGCTTGACGGCTTTCAACTATATTAATAGAGTTTATAACTGCACCCATACATTAATATATTCTGCGTTTTATCTAAACTCTGATTGAATTTAAGCTTTGCCTATGTTTTCTGTTGCTATACTTTTCCATATCCAGTAAACGGAATGAACTTTATGAATTTGGATTAAAGGCAATAAAACAACAAATGTAAAAATGCAAATATCTTTGGCGCCATAATAGTCTGAGATCACATAGCTAGATGTGCCTGAGGTCAGACATGGAAGAAATTGGGAGTTTGACTTTAACTGAATGTTACATTGAGAAGGTCTATTTTTACTATTTTGTTTATTCATTTTAGTAAGGGTATGTTCGTACTTTACGTATCTGCCATAGGCAAATCCAACCTTCAGAAAATACAAGGCAGGAATCCACAGCTGAACACTTGGATTTTTAGTCGCAGATGTGCCATAGATTTACTGCGAATCCACAAAAGGGTTAATCCTATTATAATATATGGAGCTTATCCTTAACTTTTCTGAACAAAATCTGCAGTAAATATGTGATATCACTTTTCCTTTTTACACTTGTTGAGGATAGTGTGCCCCATTTAATACATCCAATGCATGAGGGTGAAGTTGCTGAAGCCCCATTCACTTGAGCTGGAGGTGAACTGGTCTTGGATGTTATGTGAATTTAAGGAAATAACCCTTTCTAAATGTCAGTATCACATATATCAGCTATATTCTATTTTTGCTGTACAGTTAAAAGAGTTTTTCCACTATAGCAGGTTATGCAATATCTTAAAATGGGGGGTCTGGCTGTCAGGAACCGATGGTTCCTCTAAACTCTAAAGAATGTGTCATCAGAAAATGACCTATTGTTAAAATAGATTTTATATGTTAAACATGTTTTTTAAGTGATGTTATTATAATTTCCCATTTTACTATGTATACTTTATTATAATCCTAAAATCTTGCAGTTCACAATCTGGCCACAAGGCCCAAAACTAAGGTGAGACTTCCTGTTCTGTACAGATTATTTCCCAGCAGTCTCCTACTTATCATCACAGACAGGATAACAGCTAGGAGAAGTAGAAACTGGGCACTGCTAGCGGACAGATGCAGAGGAGTATACACGTATAGCAAATGTCTGTATGACATCAGGGGTGGGACGGAGTGCAAGGAAATAAGAGTGGTGCTGACACGTCCAATGGAAGAACTGTAAAATTCATATAGAAGAAAAAGAGAAATGGAGCAACACACCTGGATGACTTGCTCGTGAAGATTTATTCTATTTTCATAATCGGCAGGTTACAAAGTCGCAACAGGTTTGCACCAAGCAGAGCTGGAGCGGCAGGAGCCACACACCTGGAGGACCGCGCTGTTTCATGCCACAAAGGCGTTTCCTCAGGTCACCACTGTCCAGGGTAGGAGAAAATTCCCATAGAAAACATATGCTGCACTGGACAGTTCCTAAAATGGACAGAGGTGTCAGGAGAGAGCACTGTGCTCATGATGTCAGTAGAGAGCTCTGTCTTCCAAAAAGAAAGGAATTTCCTCTGTAGTATTCAGCAGCTAATAAGTACTAGAAGGGTTATGATTTTTTAATAGAAGTAATTTACATATCTGTTTAACTTTCTGGCACCAGTTGATTTAAAAAAAAATAAAGTTTTCCACCAGAGTACCACTTTAAGGGGCTGACCTGTCAAGTCATTTTGCTTTTTATGGCCACCTATGGCTTGTTTGTGGTTGCCAGAGATGGTTGGAATAGACAGAAGCAGTCAGAGCAGGGATGTTGTGCAATTTGCATAACTTCTGTTGACTTTATCAGGAGTTGCGCAAACGGCATAGCTCGAATGATGATATCGGACAACATATTACAGATTAGTTTTTTTGCCAAACACAAGAATAGATTAAAAATGGAATAAATGCATACATTGTTTTTGAGTCCTGTGCTGGTTTTATCTTAAAATACACATTTAGAAATGTACATAATTGTGTTTTAGGTTTAAAGCCACTATCTGTTTTGCAAAAGGGGAAGGGTAGCATGAAAGCAAGTAATCGGTTTTAACCCTAATGTCCCACAGTGCCTTCCCATGAATATAATGGATCACTGGTATTGAGTTCTGCATGTGTGTCTGTGTAATACATTGGAAATTCAATTTAATGTAGAAATGCTCTCATACATTAACCAGCACTGTGTAAAATATAACACAGAAACAAAGTACCAGTTTCACGCTGTCTCCTGCAAACTCTCTGACCCAGAGTATCCAGAGACATGAACTTCAGCCTCAGGCAGCACAAAGCTATTGAATGCTCAGGAGGAAGCCCCTTCCCATTAAAATGATGCACATAGCCACACAACCCAAAACTGTTCTGTATGGAGGTTTTTGTTCTAGAGATTGGATTGGATTTTTTTTTTTTTTGAACACTGATGACAAACATGATTAACAAACCTGAAATATGAATTAAAACCAACACAAAAATCCCAATAAAAAAAAACAACACAAGGAAAAACAGATAGCTTAAATAAGGAGTTGTCACACAGTATTTGTTTGATCCAAATTCATATTCCTTCAAATAGATACCAGGCTTTACTTAAAAAATGTCATCAAGCACTGTAGCTGTCTTTTCCGAAAGAAGCAGTGTTTGTGAAACCACCCATATGCCAGTTACACAGTTCAGTGTACCCATTTATATGGGATAATTCTCTAATGTTATCCATATATATATATGTAAAGGGGTACTCCGCCCCTAGACATCTTATCCACTGACAGGACCCCCGCGATCCCCCTGCTGCACCTGGCATTGGCTTAGAGTGTCGGAGGCTCGTGACGTCACAGCCACACCCCGCTCATGATGTCATGGCCATGCCCCCTTAATGCAAGTCTATGGGAGGGGGCATGACGGCCGTCACACCCCCTCCCATAGACTTGCATTGAGGGGGCGTGGTCGTGACGTCACGAGCGGGGTGTGGCCGTGTCATCATGAGCCTCCTGCCCGCATCGCCAGTCATCCAGCATGGAGCGAATTTGCCTGGGGTGCCGTAGTCGAGATCTGGGGGTCCCCAGCAGTGGGACCCAAGTAATCAGACATCTTATCCCCTATCCTTTGGAGTACCCCTTTAAGGAATGTGATAGGATGCTGCCAACAATCAGTAGTAATCAAATATGTATAAAAGCCTCCTGACTGTTGCTCAATGGCCAAAGTCAAGGAAAAACAAGGAATACAAATGTCTGCTCCTTCTACCCATTCAAATAAATATGAGAATACAAGTCTATGGAAGCTGCATGGTTAAGTTTTTTTTGGAAGGCAACTGAATAGTCAGTTCTTGAAATTGATGTGTTAGAAGCAGAAAAACTGGATCTAAGAATTACAGTGACTTCGACAGAGGCCAAATTGTAATGGCTGGATGACTAGGTCGGAGTATCTCCAAACAGCAGGTCTTGTTGGGTGTTCCCAGTATGCAATGGTTCGTATTCACCTTGTGTGGTCCATGAAAGGATAATGTGGTTGCGACCATGATAAGCTCACATGCTCATGTCCCCAGTGCAGCTAGTCACTAGCCTCAATGGTGTCATGCTGTACCCTACTGTGCCCAGTAAATGGCTTCAGAGGTCACATAAGTATACAGGCACAGCATTGCTGCAGCCGTGTAAACAAAGCAGGCCGGAAAGATCAAGACTAGCCAAATTATAACAAGTCAGACAATCCATCTAATGCTTGCTATATACTATGATAGAAAGGTGTCAGGGCCCCCAATAACACAGGCCATTCTACTAAGTGTCAGAGCAGTTTTGGTGGTGCATGGGGGTCCAATGGTATGGCTGATCATTGTAGATCTGATGCCCACATATTTTGGCCACACACAGTATACAGACTAGGGATCGACCGATATCGTTTTTTTAGGGCCGATACCGATAATCGGTGGAGGTTAGGGCCGATAGCCGATAACTTATACCGATATTCCGGTATAAGTTATCGGCTATTTTTCCCCCCGCGACACCGCTGCAGATCATTGATTTAAAGCGGGCGCTTTAAATCAATGCACTGCAGCAGCTTTTGCGGTGCCATAGGCCGCCGCCACCCGCTTCTCTCCCCCTGCCTGTCCTGGGGTCCTGAGACCTATCACCGCCACCGCTCCCCCTGCCGCACCACGACCGCCGCCGCACCGCACCCGCTACCGCCCCCCCCCCCCCCCGACCCGCCGCACCGCGACCGGCCCCATCCCAGAACCCTGACTCACCTTCCCAGTTGCTGCAGGGACCGTCCGGGGAGGGTGGTCCGGGCCATTCATCCTTCCTGTAGTGTCCGGCGGCATTCCGGGTGGAGGGTGAACCGGTCCGGGCTGTCCTCCTTCTCCGGGGGTCCTCTTCTCCACTCCGGGCAGGCTCCGGCCTAGTAACGCTGCATAGACGCCGCTGCGCAGTGACGCCCGTGTGCAGCGACGCACCTGACGTCACGGCGTAGCGGCGTCTATGCCGCGTACTAGGCCGGAGCCTGCCCGGAGTGGAGAAGATGACCCCCGGAGAAGGACAGCCCGGACCGGTTCACCCTCCACCCAGAATGCCGCCAGACACTACAGGAAGGATGGATGGCCCGGACCACCCCCATTGCGGGTAAGTTACATTTTTTTTTTATTGACTCGGAGGGTGGGGGAGGGGCCCGACCGGTATAGCGGTATGGACTAAAATCCATACCGTGGGAGAAAAAAAAACGGTATCCGGTTCATACCGATATACCGCCCAGCACTACGGTGGGGGGTGCGACGCGGTGCGGCGGGTCGGGGGGGGGGGCGGTCGCGGTGCGGCATGTCGGGGGGGGGGGTGTCGGTCGCAGTGCGGGGGGCGGGGCATTATCAGCTTATCAGCAAGGTGATTGCCGATACCGTTAATGCCCAAAATCATGATTATCGGCCGATAATATCGGCCATACCGATAATCGGTCGATCCCTAATACAGACATAGACATATGTATTACAAGGTTGTGTGTTTCTTTTTTCTCTAGTCCTGTCTAATGTCTACCTGAAGTATGGACAGTATTTGATAACAAAAAACCTACAGCACATTAATCATGCGGCTTTATTTGTTGCCCTGACAAATCCATAATTGACTTTAATTAAGACAATAATTAACAGAGTCACATTGCTAGACATGGTTGTATGAAAACTCTGTATGTAACTCAATTAACGGCATATATTCTGTTACTTGTTCCACCTTGTCCTCCAGAATTGTACTTAGACTTTTGATAGTGGCCAAGACATGAATTTCAGTAGTCGAGAGAGACATTACATTCAGAGTGATCAATGTATGGTGGATGCAACTGAAATTATAGATTAAAAAGCTCACAATGGGGGAGATTTATCAAAACCTGTTTAGATAAAAAGTTGCCCAGTTGCCAATAGTAACCAACAATCAGATTGCTTCCATTTTCCAGAGGCCTTTTCAAAAATGTTAATCTTATATAGAAGGGAAGATAATAAGGGTCCCTCTAATGCCCTAACAGATATTGCACACCCTTGGTGTCAAATTAAATTATATCCACAAATAGAGTACACCAATTAGTGTTAATGAATAAAACATAACTTTTACTTGTAAATCAAAACATAAAATAAATCAAATATAAGGTTACCATAATATCACCATCAATGTGGGGGAATGGGGAAAAGGGTACAGGTGAATACCTAGTCTTGGCTACCTACAATGGGCCCTTCCTAATATAGTGTGGATAGGGTAAGGGAATTAAAAGCAGATGGTGGCAGAACTCCAACGCGTTTCATCCTGTAATGTGCAGAACTCATCAGGGAGTAGACATAAATTGGTAATACTATCAATATTCAAGATCTGGTACAAATGAACAGTAACACATATAGGATAGAAAGCAAGTTAGGTCAGTCAGGCACTGTCGCATGCAGTCAGTGATACGGTCAGGTGGTAAGGAATAGTGACAAGAAGGATGTAACATATAGCATTTAACAATAGACACTGTAACACCAATGCAAGATCAGAATTATTAAATAATATAAAATGAAATCCCAGGGGATCCAAATTCAAACCAAGATGTACAGCACCCCTATCAGATAGGTACTGGATGATCGTTGTAATAGTAATAAAAAGGTGCAGAAAAACCGGTCTCTATAGTCACTAGATTCCGGACCTGGTTGTACCGGATGATCAAGGTACAGGTATATGTATAAACCCAAATGCACAATAGTGCAAATGACTGCTAGTGGCTGAAGTAGGTACTTCAAGGAGGTAACAGCCAAAGAACCACAGTGCAGGTAGGTGAAATCACCTATAACCCAAGTGGGGTAGATGAAACAGCAGATGATATCGCTGGTGATCCCTCCAGGTGGAGCGATCTGATTGGTTGCTATGGCAACTCAGCAACTGTTCCTCTGCACAGGTTTTGATAAATCTCCCCCCAATGTGATTTACTGAAAGCAGGCGATTGGCAGGTGAGTATAACATAGTTTGTACTGTTATGCCACTTTTTTCCAGGACAGAGCATTTTTTTTTCCAAACAACAGCACCACCACACCTGTCCTCAGGTTGTATGTGTTATTACAACTTGGCTCCATTCACTTTAAAGGGGTACTCCGGCCCCAAGAAATCTTATCCCCTATCCAAAGGATAGGGGATAAGATGTCTGATCGCGGGGGTTCCACCGCTGGGGACCACCGCAATCTAGCATGCAACACCCACCTGTAAGCACTGCAGGAAGCGCTGGTGGCTCTCAGTGTCATGCCTCCTGACCACGGGGACGGAGTATCGTGACATCCCGACTAGGGATCGACCGATTATCGGTATCGTCGATATTATCGGCCGATAATCACGATTTTGGGCATTATCGGTATCGGCAATTACCTTGCCGATAATGCCCCCCGCACCGCGACCGACACCTCCCCGAGCCGCCGCACCGCATCCCACCCCCCACCGTGATGCTGGGCGGTATACCGGTATGGATTTTTGCCCATACCGCTATACCGGTCGGGCCCCTCCCCCACCCTCTGAGTCAATAAAAAAATTAAACTTACCCATAATGGGGGTGGTCCGGGCCATCCATCCTCCCTTCCTGTAGTGTCCGGGGGTGTTCCGGGTGAAGAGTGAACCGGTCCGGGCTGTCCTTCTTCTCCGGCAGTCATCTTCTCCACTCCGGGCAGGCTCCGGCCTAGTACACTGCATAGACACCGCTACGCCGTGACGTCAGGTGCGTCGCTGCGCACGGGCGTCACTGAGCAGTGGCGTCTATGCAGCATTACTAGGCCGGAGCCTGCCCGGAGTGGAGAAGAGCACCCCCGGAGAACAAGGACAGCCCGGACCGGTTCACTCTTCACCCGG